>NC_081407.1:39727255-39940601 GCF_030272615.1 Cryptomeria japonica
TTGTAGGATTTTGCAGGTACTAGACATCGACTCCACCTGGCTTCACAAGTCTGAGTGTGTCTTTAGTTCCAATGGCTTATATGGTTTGGAGATGGCATGAGTTTCCCTCACATACTCTAGGTCTAAGTTGTTCACCATGAGTAGTCAGTGTCTTGGCATAATTCGCCATGTTAGTTAGTAAGTTTGGTTCCTTGGTATTGTGAGTTCAGTTTATGTCAGTTGATTTACGTGATTATGTTAGAGTAATTATGTCACTCTTGATGTGCAAGTTTATATTTGGTAATGCTTTTTAATGAATTTAATTTATAAGTTTTGAATATTTAATTATTTGGTATTTATATTTATTTGATAATTAACGTTTATTGATTTTAAGATTATTTAATAATTGATGAGCTTTATTGTTGTTTAATATTTATTCAATATTTGTGATTTAATCTTTAATGGTATTTGATTATTTAATTATTTATTTGACCTTCTATGGTTTGATATTTATTTGATATCTTATATTTATTTGGTTCTTTAATTTATTTTATTAGCTTTTGGTTTATTTGATTTTAATCCCCATTTGGATTATTTATTTACAGCTTATATTTATTTAATAGTTTGACTTTTATTCCTAAGTGGGGTGTATGAACACATTAAATTAAATAAAGAAATAAGACAATCCCACTTAACTGGATAAGTATATTTTATTTACTTTGCCTACCCTTCACTCTCATTGGTTAAATTTAAAATGGGTGAATAAATTATATTATATGGTGGGTTGGTAAAATATACTCCAAAATGGAATATTTTGATTGGCCGAGATTGCGGCTAGGGTGTTTGGATTAATGTTGCTTTTTATTTTCATTCTCATGAGGTTTTTCGGGTTGGTTGGCTCTTCTCTGGAAATTTCTCCAGCAAGTTTTCTTCTTGGCTTTGGATTTCTTCTCTTGGTTTTGGTTGGAGCTTGGATTGGATTTGGTTTGGCTTGTGGGAGCTCTTCTTTAGCTTCAATCCATTACTTCAAGTTGCAGGTTGGAGTTCTTCACTTTGCATTTTGGTTTTCAATGGCTTCTCTATGTATGCATTGTGTCGGTAATGTTTTGGGTCTAGGTTGAAGTATTATTTATTTTATAGTTTTTAATATTGTTGAAGGTTAATATTTGGAGAGGAAACTTTATATTATTTTGTTAGTTGCTGGAAAATATATTTTGGTTTTCCTGTGTATGGAATTTCACGGCTCTGTGAGGAATTGTTGTGAAGCTCTTTGGTTAATTCTTGTTTGTATGAGAGTAGATTGTTCTTCCCTTCAGGAGTCTTTAGTTGTGATTGTTTGGGATTGTCTTCATTTGATTCTCTGTGAGTTTTATAGAAGTTCTATCTATTTTATGTCATGAAGATATTTGATTTAATCTTGGTCTATAGTTTGAGATATTTTATTAAGTTTATACCCAAGTATTCCTTATTTTTGGGCGTCTCTTTTCATATGTTTTTTGAGGCCTTTCGTTAAGTTGGATTTTATTATTCTTCTTAACAAAAAGTGTTGTTCTTCTTGGTAGAAGCGTTGTCCCATGGGGCAAAAGCGCTAACCTGTCTGTGTTTTGCATTTTCTCAGTTTTGGTCATTTTTGAGGTATTTTTCCAAATTGTTATTTGTACCAGAGGCTTTATTTGAGGTCTGTTAATGTTTCCCAGTTTTGGGTTTGATCAGTTTGATGCATTTTGATGGTTTTGAGTATATTTGCTTCTCTACACCATTGTGTATATTTTAGACTCTCTTCCATGTGGATAGGCCATGGATGATTGAGATGATTACTATGTTGTTTTGGACTAGCAAGTGAGTAGGCCTTGTTGTGATGTTATCTTTTATTTGATGGCAACATTTGATGGCTTGATATGCCTTTGTTTATTACTAGCCAAGAGGCTCATTTTTCTATATTGATGTTGTTGTAGCCTTGTTTATGTTGTAAGAGTATGTGTGGAAGTTGTTGGTTGCATTAAGTATTATTTTCATGTAATTATGTTGGTAGAGCCTCTTGTGATTTATTTTTGGGCCATGTTAGGAGGAGTCAGCTTCCTTGTGATGACCGGGATCATGAGAGATAGGCTTGCATGAGGTTCCTTGTAAGGATGAATGAAGTCTAGACCACTAGGGTACATTGGAGTTTTCCATGATTTGTAAATAAGTGATAACCTAATAATTGATGGGTTGGGTAGTTAGATTAATTAATAAGATGATAAATTGATTTGTGCCTCATGACTCAGTCCTAGGGAGGATGTTTTAGGATAAGCATGAGAAGGTTGTGAAGACAGTAAGCTAATCTCCCTTAGTCTCTCATAGGTTGAGATGGCTCCACATGTCCATCAGGCTAGTGCCTTGTGTTATTATGTTATTATGTTATGAGGATGGCATGTGATGACACTTCACTCCTACATGTGTTTCCCCTTTATGATTTATGATTATGCTTATTGGATACATTTATGTCTTGATGAGTTTTGTGCTTCTAGGAGTCATTCTTGTTGTATGTGTGAGTTATTTCTTGAGAGTCCTTGTGTGGTTAGTCTCCTTGGTTATAGTTGCCAGATTAGGTTTAGAGTATGTGTTGTGACCTTGTCTCATCTCCTAGCACGTGGGGTGGTTCCTTTGGTTCCACATGGTTAGGAGGTTGGTGCTTTTTAGCCATTGGGATGTTCTCTTGGATTCTTCTTGCATGGACATGGATTCTTCTTGATGATGTATGAAGGATGTAACCTGTAGCAGATTTATGTAATGGATAAGATGGAATGTATGTAATGTAATATTTCTGTATATAGTAGATGGAATCTTGTAGTAGAAAGAGCTATGCTCATAATGTATTTAATGTACTTATATTTGTAAGATGAATTGTAGTTGGAAATTTGAATTTAGGCATATTTGTATTTTTACTATTGTAGAGATGTGATCTTATGAATCATAGAAATAAGTGGATTATAGTTGGAATAGAATGGAATTGCATTATGGATTAGTTGTATTATTTCATGGAATGTTTAGAGGTTAGTTAGAATGTTAATAATCTTGAAAGAGGAATATTCATAGATTAATAAGTGAATATGTTAGAAGATGTTATCTCGATCTAGTAAATAGGAATGATTCACATAGATGCATTGGTAGAAAGGAAATTATGCATCTCATGAGGAATGAGTAATGTTGTAGGTTGCATATCTCATGGTTAAAGAATTAGAATATGATGCATTAATGAAGATGAAATATACCTATCATGTGTGTAGTATGTTATTATGGAAATGAATTAAGTAATGATGTTAAAGTACCCTAGAGAAAGATTATTGATGTTGTGTTATTTCCGCTTGTGTTGTTTGATGAAATGAGAAATGATGTATGTTCATATTGGTTAAATGGGTTAATGAATTTAAATAGATGGAGATGTTATATGTTGCATTAGTTGTTATCGTATGTTAATTAAGAAAAAAACTATCTCCATTTGTATATTATTGTTTAGTTTCTTTAGGGTATTTTGGCAGGCATTACATATTACATATATCCATTACCACATATATCAAAATGATCTAATCCAAATGACCTATATACCCTATACAACTTATCATGCCTTATGTTGGCTTACAAAGATTATTGCAATATCAAATTACATGTCAGCAAGATAACTTAAATAGATGAATAACAAAAGAAATTGCCGATACTAGATCCAAGAGATGTTGGCCTCCAATACCGATAACCTTATTCTTAACCATGTCAGCATGTATTGGTGGTAACCAAAGAAATCCTTCTATCCTGCCGGTACATGACTGGACCAAAATATGAAGCTGAAACAAGATACCATGTTGCCATCAATGACAACATAGTGAAACCAACCAATTGAGTGTCAATTGCCAACAAAATCCATGCATGTGGATGCAGCTGAGGGATCTCATAATCCTTTGGTTGGCACTATTGAAACATATGAGAAGGATGAAATCTCACCTAAGGCTAATGTAGAGAAGGTTGTAGAGAAGGAGAAGGTTGAAGTTAAAGTTGAAGTTGAAATTGATATTGAAAATCACTAAAGAAAGAAACATTGTAGGGACAATGACAGGTAAGTAGATTATTAATGATCTGGAATTTGTCCAAGGCCCAATCAACCTATCCTCTCTATCTCCCATTTAGAAGCTTCAATTAGCTTCATTTGATCAAACCAAGGCAAGTGAGGGTTTGCTGAAATATCACATGGAAGACAATGAGTTTCTTACCATGGCATCTGATGTTCTTGAAAAGTTAATGCCCACAATTCAGAAGAACACATCTGACACTCCATCCAAATAGCTAAAGAGTTTGATCAACTCGATGGGTACTCATTTTGAGTCATTGGAGAAATCAGATGAAGTGAAGGTCCATAGTCATTTTAATGCAAAAAGGCTCCAAACATTGAAAAGAATGATTGTCGATGATAGAGTCACATTAGATACTTGTATTAAGAGTGTTTAGGATGCATTATTGGAAGGAGGTAACATTTATAAATCATGTCTATCATTATCAAATTTCTAAGAAGGAGTATGGAAAACAATTAGCTTGAATATCTCGATCATTTGATCCCTTGTCGGTTTCTGTGAGTGGTCATGAAGATTAGGTAATATCCTTACTTGAAAAAATCAAGAGTTTGATCCATGACAAGGAGAAAATTATTAGTAGAGTTGGTGAACTTTGAAGTCATATCACTCCTAAGTTGGACAAACCTTTAGTTCTTAAATCAGTAGAGATGCAAGCATACCTATTCAGTGGCCTTATATCTATTTTAGAGAGACTCAAGAAGGGTTGGGATATCCATTTAGGCTCATTGAAAAATAGTTTTGTAGATATCTTCAATTTTTTTGTAAGTTAGTGAAGTCTATGTACATATGTGGTCTATAATTTGAGCTTGAATTTTGGCATTTAGATCCCTACCTTTTCCATTGATGTCAAAGGGAGAGTGTGGAGTAGTGAAAAATGTTGTATTCATCTTAGGGGGAGTTCTAGAATTTTAGAATTTAGAATTTTGAGTTTTGCAATATACATATGTTGGTACCAATACCGACACTTAGTCATTTTTCACTAAGTGTTGCCATCAATGCCAAAGGGGGAGATTGTTGGCAAGAGACATTGCACATATCATCTGGTATTGTGATTGATGGAAATTGAAGTCAAATATCCTATTCACTGTGATTGATTTTTCTATACCAGAAGTCAAAATGAAGATTTGGTTAAGTTCGGTGAGTTAGAGCAGTGCATCTGGCAAAATGTAGTGTTTTGGTTGGCATTTCATTTCAGTTAAATATTTTGTGTTGCGAAGATAGAGGAAGATAGTTAGAAGTCTAGGGTATCTTAGTCTAGAATCCTAGCCTCCAGTGATGATTTTTATGTGAGATAGAATATTTGGTGTACAGGTTTTTGGGTGAACAATGTGAAATGGACATCTTGGATAGTTGATCATCGTGGGGATCTGGTGGACTAATTTTGGTGATTGTTTTTGTGATCGAGGATGTTTAGCTGACATATGGGAAGCATGTGGACAATTATGTTTGGTCCTCATATGCATTGGAGTTTGGATTGAGTCGACTAGGTATACACGATTCATCATTTGTTTAGTGTTCTTAAAGTCGACATGTAGAATTTCTAATTTCATGTTGTAGATATATAAGACCGATGGATATGATCATTTTGGATATCAGTGTATGTTTGGAAAGTGTTTGTGATCGATTGTTCATAGTTTCATGTGTGCAAGTGAAGGATTTATGCTCTAGAATATTGTTGATTAGAAGAACATAGCAGTGTGAGATTAAAGTATATTGTGCTTAACCAAAACTGTATTTTGGCATTTGTAGATGTTGTTTTTTAGTTCAGACATTCCAATTATCTTTTGTACAAGATTTTGTAAGGCAGTGAGCCTTCCGGGGTTGTATCCATTTGTAGTGTCATAAATTTTACACCCTTGCTAAGGTGGTACAATTTTACACTTAGGTTAGTACCCGCCTTAGTGTGTCTTGCATATTGCATTTCTAATTCCCCTTTAAGCATTTAATTAATTGATTTAATTAAATCTAAGGTCATGTTTCATCACTTTACAAATTATAAAGTTGGGCCCTTTACCCTAAGTGTGCCCCTTTTGGTGAAAGAGAACCCTTCCAAGCTCTCCCTCCTTCTTTGTTTTGTTGGTGTTATGCTTCTTATGAAGCCATTGTACATAAAATAATGAGCCATGTGCTCATAGGTCCTAGTTAGGGTCCTAGAGGAGATCTTAGGGGTCATAAGTCAAGATTGAGATTTTCTTGAAAATGGAGGGTATGTGTAACTTTGTGGTGTTTAGGTGTCCTTCATAACATGGTGGTGTCCTTAGGTTTCCCCAATGTGGGTTTAGGAGTCATGAAAAGCAACATTGAGAAAGTTGCTCAAAAGTTGCATGACAACTTTTAAAAGTTGTCAAGCAACTTTTCCACCAGGAGGTCTAAATCCTCAGTTTGGCATGGACAACCCTAAAATGGGCACACAAACTGAGGAAAAAGTGGTATAAGTATTTGCAAACCCTAAGTTAATGGTTTGGATGTCAAAGATTGTATGGCCCAAGCAAGAAAAGCTTGACTATGATTGTTTGTTGGTTACTAGTCAATTTGAATGAAGCTACCGAGCAAGTTAATGGATTGATTTGCGTGAAAAAATATGTGAGATGTCTTCTATGGTGTAAATGATTCTATTGTGAGTGATTAGATTAGCTTTTTATTTGCAGGTTGAGTGTGTTTGTAAATAGTTTGTAAACTATCTTTTCTCTGTCTAGTTTTAGACTGGTTTGGGCAAATGAAGTCATAACTCCATTCCCCATTGCAGAATCATCATGAAACCATGGGGAATGGAAGTGAAGACCCTATACTATAGTCCCATGTGAGTAGGGCCCTTGGAAATACAAGGAGGCCAAACAAAGACCCACTCCTAGGCGAGACTGGACAGTGCCCGACTAGGAGAGGTCAAATTGTAGAGGTCTTGAAGAGCAAGGTTGGTTAGAGGAGAGTGCAACATTTGGAGGAGGTGTAGAGGAGTGAGTGAAGCATCATTGGTGTGAAGGAAGAGCATCCACCAATCCAAAAAAGGTGGCTAAAGCTCAAAACACTCACTGTGACCTAGGCAAACCCTAAAAACCCTCACAAAAACCCTTGAAAACCTTAAAATCCACCTAGGACAGTGTACGGACACTTGGAGGCCTAAAACCTAGAAAATCCTTGAGTCCTTGCCAAATGAATGGTAGTCCATTTTGGGAGTTTGGGTTGTTTGTGCATTTTTTGTGAGAGGAAGCCCTAAAGGACCATGTAGGAGGCCTAATTGGTCCTAATTCTTGTAGCCCTATTTGAAGGCAAAAACCCAAATTAGTGAAATCGGTAAGGGGTTGAAGGCTTGAAACCTCTTGGGGGCACATGAATGGGTGGAAAGACCTAAATGAGACCTATTATAACCTTGCTAAGACCTTGGAAGGTGTGGAACAAGCCTAGCCCTTATTACCCATAGTAAGGGGTTGTGGGTCTCATGAGTCGGTGAGACCTTAGGAGTAGCATTGCAACTCATCAGTGGGTGGATTGGGCAAGGTCAGGGGATTCCTCAAGAAAAGGAAGTCCTAGAGACCCTAGGGTGTGTAGAGAACACTAGGTGATCCAAGGAAAGGATCCAAGAGCATAGACTAGGCTAGTCTATCCCTAACCCCATCCCATCAAATTGGTATCAGAGCTTAGTAAAAGACTTGGAGGATTGTGTATGTCTCTATATACTAGTGAATTATTAGGGGAGAGAAGAATGGTCACTAATGTAGAGCTGGCTAGAGAAGTAGCAGAGAAGAAGGAGAAAAATAGACTCCTTGAAGAAGCTATAAGTGAGATAAGGGATAAACTATAGGAAGTGGTGGATCAGAGGACACAAGGACCTTGGGATGAAGATACCAAGGGTAAAGGCAAGAAAAATATAGACATAGATGATATTATCCCTGAACCAGATCCCTTGTTCAATGAAGAACCATTTGTAAAGGCTATTAAGGCTTTGAACACCAAGGCTTTTGAAGTATTTCCACATTTTAGTGGAAGAATGGACATAGACACTGTTATGGAGTGGATTGAGGGCATGGAAAACCACTTTAAGTGTGAGGGAGTGATAGAGGCTCAGAAGGTTAAAGTTTCCAAATCAAGATTAAGGGGAGTAGCTTTGACATGGTGGAAGTACTTGCAAGAAGAAAGGGTTAGTATGGGGAAGCTACCTATTGCCAATTGGAAGGCCATGGTGAGAAAGATCAAGGAGAACTACTTACTAGAGGATTATGAAGTCCAACTTCATAAGAAGAGACAAGGATTGAAGCAAAAATATCTTGATGTAACCTCCTACACTGAAGAATTTCAAAAGCTATGTCTTAGATCCAAAGTCCAAGAAGATGAATCTATTAAGGTGGCTAGGTATCTAAGCGGCCTAAAGTGGAACATTCAAGAGGAGATAAGCATATGGAATCCTACTACTATCCAAAAGTGTCATCAGTTTGCTACCAAGGTAGAAGAGAGGAACAAAAGGAAAGGAGACTCCAATAACAGGGGTAGGGGCAGAGGTAGAGATCAAGTGAATGACCAAGGTGGTTACCAAAGCAAGGCAAATGAGCAGAGGAACCAAGGAGAAGCCAAGCTAATTGAGCATGGAAGTGAAACCAATTCCAGAGGAGGAAATTCTAGAGGAAGAGGTGTACAAGGTGGTCCAAATAGGGGTAGAGGTACCGGTAGAGGTAACTCCTACTTTGCAACTATGAAGTGTTACAATTGTGGACAATTGGGACACCCGACATATAGATGCCCTGACAAGCCTACATCATCAAATAGTGGAAAGAGGATTGCTTATGCACATGAAGACTCTTCAAGCAGCAAGACACCTAAGGTGGACCATATTGAATCAGAGATTGGAGAAAATCTGATGTTCAACAAGGTCTTGATAAGACAACTAGTCAAGAATGAACCTAAGCATAGGAGAGCATTGTTTAGGGTGAGATGCAAGATTCTTGGTAAAGTTTGCAAGGTGATAGTTGATTTAGGCTCAACTGACAATATCATATCAGAAGAGGTAGTTAAGAAGTTGAAACTCACAAGGATACCCCACACTAACCCATACAAGGTGACATGGTTGAATCATGAGCAGAGTATGCTAGTCAATGAACAGACTTGGGTAGAGTTTTCTATTGGAGGATACAAGGATAAGATCCTTTGTGATGTATTACCTATGGATGCATGTCACTTATTACTAATGAGACCCTAGCAATTTGATAGGAAGGTGATCTATGATGGAGAGTAGAACTCCATTTCCTTTAAGAAGGACATCAAGACCTTCAAGATTCAGTCTTTGACAGAGGATGAAGAGGGAACTTCAAAAACACCTAGTGTCTTATTGGCTATTGGTAAAGAGTTCTTAAATTTGCTACATGAGGAGGAGATAGTGAAATGTGCCATCTTTGTGAAACCAAAGGAGGAAGAAGACAAGTTGCAGGCAGAAGTACCCAAGGAGGTGAAGCAAATTTTGCAAGAGCATAAGGATATAGTGAGTGATGGAGCACTTGCAACACTCCCACCAAGAAGGTCTATAAGCCATCAAATAGACTTTGTTCCCGGTGCATCCTTACCTAACAAGGTTGCATATAAGCTCACACCTGATCAGAACAAGGAGGTAGCAAGGCAAGTGTAGGAGTTATTGGAACAAGGACTGATTAAGAAGAGCATCAGCCAATGTGTAGTCCCGGTAGTGCTAGCATCAAAGAAGGGAGGCAAGTGGAGACTTTGCACTGACTCAAGAGAAATCAAGAGGATCACCATAAGGTATAGGTTTCCTCTTCCTAGAATAGAGGATCTAATGGACTATTTAGGAGGGGCTATGTAATTTACCAAGCTAGACCTTAAAAGTGGTTATCACTAGATAAGAATTAAGGAGGGTGATGAGTGGAAGACTGCTTTTAAAACCATAGAGGGATTGTATGAGTGACTTGTGATGCCATTTGGACTCACCAATGCTCCAAGCACCTTCATGAGGTTGATGAATGAGGTGTTGAACAATTTCATAGGCAGATTTGTGGTGGTGTACCTAAATGACATTCTCATCTATAGTAGAACCAAAGAGGAGCACCTTGAGCATTTGAGGTTAGTCTTAGAGAGGTTGCATGAGGAGAAGTTATCCATGAACCTAGAGAAGTGTGACTTCTTGAAGCAAGAGCTAGTTTACCTAGGATTTGTGGTGTCTAAGGGAACCTTGAAGATGGATCCAAGAAAAGTGGAGGCAATCTTGAATTGGCATGCACCTAAAATAGGGACTGAAGTTAGAAGTTTCCATGGATTAGCTGAATTCTATAGGAAGTTTGTCAGGAACTTCAGTGGTATATGTACACTAGTCCTTGAAACCATAAAAGGAGGCCTTAAAACTAAGTTTGAATGGACTGAGCAGGCTGACAAAGCATTTCAAATATTGAAGCAAGAAGTAGCCACAAAACCTATCCTTCTCCTACCTAAGTTTGATAAGCTATTCACATTGGAGTGTGATGCAAGTGGAATTATAGTAGGTGGTGTATTGAGTCAAGAGGGAAGACCTGTGGCATTTTTTAGTGAGAAGCTTAATGAAGCAAAGAAGAAGTACTTAGCCTATGACCTAGAGTTGTATGCATTACTGTAGTCTCTAAAGAAATGGAGGCATTACCTACTCCCAAAAGAATTTGTGGTGTTAACAGACAACCAGGCATTGAGTTACATCAACACTCAAGAGAAGCTTAGCAATAGACATCTGAAATGGATGGAATACCTCCAATCCTTCACCTTCACCATCAAGCATAAGAAGGGGCAACTTAACAAGGTGGCAGATGCATTGAGCAGGAAGTTGTTGATAGTTCAAGAACTACAGTTGTAGAGCATAGGAACATAAGGTTTCAAAGACCTCTATGAAGGAGATGAAGACTTCTCATCAGCTTACAAGGTTTACAAAGAGTTTGAGAACCATTTCCATGGCGAGTATGCAGATTACACTCTCCAAAATGGTCTCTTGTTCAAAGGTAATTAGTTGTGTGTACCAAGAGGATCCATGAGGGAGAACCTCATCCAAGAGAAACATAATGGTAGTTTAAGTGGACACTTTGGAGTCAACAAAACCTTGGATTTAGTACAGAGGTTCTATTATTGGACTAAGTTTCCAAGAGATGTGAAAAGATATGTAGAACAATGTGGTGTATGCCAAAGAGAAAAAGGAGGATCAAGCATTGCCGGTCTCTATCAACCATTGTCGGTCCCTAATAGACCTTGCGAATGCATAAGCATGGACTTTTTAGTAGGACTTCCCAAGACAAAAACATGTATGGATAGCATCTATGTGGTAGTAGATAGATTTTCCAAGATGAGCCATTTCATTCCATGCAAGACTACACATGATGCTAGCTATGTTGCACATCTCTTCTTCAAAGAGATTGTTAGAATTCATGGACTCCCTTTAAGCATTGTTTCAGATAGGGACAACAAGTTCATGGGTCATTTTTGGAAAACATTATGGAGGAGACTAGGAACTAACTTGTCATTTAGCTCAGGTTACCATCCCCAAATAGATGGTCAAACTAAAGTCATCAATGGGGTGTTAGGCAACTTGTTGAGGTGTTTAACTAAGGAGTATGGTCAGAAATGGGACCTAATCATTCCTTGAGCAGAGTATGCATACAATGACAATGTGAATAGGACCACTGGTAGAAGTCCCTTTGAGGTTGTATATGGCAGACATCCAAGGGGAGTATGTGAGTTGAGAGACCTTGGTACTTTGGAAATGAAGAGTGGGCAAGTAGAGGACTTCACTCAAACCATCAAGGAAGTACAAGAGAAAGTTAAGAAGGCCATCCTTGAATCCACTCAAAAAATAAAAGCCAAAGTGGATGAGAAAAGGAGAGAAGTTTAGTTCAAGGTGGGTGACTATGTGATGGTCCATTTGAGCAAAGCTAGGATGCAAAGTGGTAAGCCTACCAAATTGCAAATGAAGAGGGTAGGACCTTGTAAAATTCTAGCAAAATATGGTGAGAACACCTATAAAGTGGATTTACCTTCAAACTTAGCTATCTCACCAGTCTTCAATGTTGTTGATTTGGTAATGTACAAGGGAGAGATAGCAGAGCAGACTGAGAACCAAGCCAAGGTACTACAAGACTTGGATGTAAATACCTTACCTCAAGTGAAGAAGCCTATAGCAGAGGATATTTTGGAGTCAAGAGTGAAGAAGTCTACCAGACACTAGGTCTACATGGAGCCCTTAGTAAAATGGGTAGGTCAACCAGTATCTGAAGCTACATGGGTGGAGGAGAGCAAGTTCAAGAAGCTTGGCATAGACCTGACTCTCATCTCTTCTCCTATTTCTTAGTTGTGTGTAGAGGGGGAGTATGGTGCAGGAGCACCCTTCCAAGCTCTCCCTCCTTTTTTTTTTGGTGTTATGATTCTTATGAAGCCATTGTACATAAAATAATGAGTCATGTGCTCATAGGTCCTCGTTAGGGTCCTAGAGGAGATCTTAGGGGTCATAACTCAAGATTAAGATTTTATTGAAAATGGAGGGTATGTGTGACTTTGTGGTGTTTAGGGGTCCTTGATAACATGGTGGTGTCCTTAGGTTGGCCCAATGTGGGTTTTGGAGTCATGAAAAGCAACATTGAGAAAGTTGCTCAAACGTTGCAAAAGTTGCATGACAACTTTTAAAAGTTGTCAAGCAACTTTTCCACCAGGAGGTCTAAATCCTTAGTTTGGCATGGAAAACCATAAAATGGACACACAAATCAAGGCAAAGGTGGTATAAGTATTTGCAAACCCTAAGTTAATGGGTTGGATTTCAGAGATTATACGACCCAAGCAAGAAAAGCTTGACTATGATTGTTTGTTGGTTACCAGTCAGTTTGAATGAAGCTACCGAGCAAGTTAATGGATTGATTTGCATGAAAAAGTGTGTGAGATGTCTTCTATGGTGTAAATAATTCCATTTTGAGTGATTAGATTAGCTTTTTATTTGCAGGTTGAGTGTGTTTGTAAATAGTTTGTAAATTATCTTTTCTCTATCCAGTTTTAGACTGGTTTGGGCAAATGAAGTCATAACTCCATTCCCCATTATGGAATCACCATGAAACCATGGGGAATGGAAGTGAAGATACTATAGTCCCATGCGATTAGGTCCCTTGGAAATGCAAGGAGGCCAAACAAAGACCCACTCCTAGGCGAGACTGGATAGTGCCCAGCTAGGAGAGGTCAAATTGTAGAGGTCTTGAAGAGCAAGGTTGGTCAGAGGAGAGTGCAACCTTTGGAGGAGGTGAAAAGGATTGAGTGAAGCATAATTGGTGTGAAGGAGGAGCATCCACCAATCCAAACAAGGTGGATAAAGCTCAAAACACTCACTGTGACCTAGGCAGACCCTAAAAACCCTCACAAAAACCCTTGAAAACCTTAAAATCCACCTAAGATAGTGTACAGACACTTGGAGGCCTAAAACCTAGAAAATCCTTGAGTCCTTGCCAAATTAATGGCAGTCCATTTTGGGAGTTTGGGTTGTTTGTGCATTGTTTGTGAGAGGAAGCCCTAAAGGACCGAGTAGGAGGCCTAATTGGTCCTAATCCTTGTAGCCCTATTTGAAGGCAAAAACCCAAATTAGTGAAATTGGTAAGGGGTTGAAGGCTTGAAACCTCTTGGGGGCACATGAATGGGTGGAAAGACCATGAATGAGACCTATTATAACCTTTCTAAGACCTTGGAAGGTGTGGAACAAGCCTAGCCCTTATTAGCCATAGTAAGGGGTTGTGAGTCTCATGAGTAGGTGAGACCTTAGGAGCAACATTGCAACTCATTGGTGGGTGGATTGGGCAAGGTCAGGGGATTCCTCAAGAAAAGGAAGTCCTAGAGACCCTAGGGTGTGTAGAGAACACTAGGTGATCCAAGGAAAGGATCCAAGAGCATAGACTAGGCTAGTCTATCACTAACCCCATCCCATCACCTTTTCATCTTATTCCTCCAATGAATCATTTAATCATAAATCCTAATTTTGTCTTATTTTGACCATTTAGGCCTAATTTCACATATCAAAACATCTCAAAATTAGCTGTAACTTTGGGATGCACTCTAATATCATCATATGTAGTGGCCCTAAAAATTTAGTGAAAAGTTGGTAAGACCATGGCGGGAATGCACATGGTCTGCAACTTTTTCCCTAACATTTTAGGAGCACAATACTATGATATAATAATGCTTAACCCCAAAATATCAGTGGGAAATTAAAATCCTAGGTCAGCCTAAACATGAAATTAAGATCTAGGGTTTCATACTTAAGAGCTCTCTTTCTTCATTTGAAGGGGTCTTCTTCTAAGAATATAAGAGAAGTTTTTGGAGTATTAGAGCCTTCTTTGCAATGAAAGAGTAGATCTTTGAAGTCTTCAAAAACATTCATTAATAATCCATCAAACATTCATCAAGCATCATTTTATCAATTGGGGGCTTTTGAAGATGTAGAAGAACAATAGGATGTCACCAACTGATGATTGGCTTGTACCCCTCCCTTGGGGTTGGGTATGGTTTCATATTATTTTTATGTCTTTACATAAGCTTCATTTTGATTCATATTCATTCTTTTAATCACTTTTCATTGTGGATTTTGAGAATTTACTTTGTCAATTATAAGAAATTAGGGTTTACTCTTTAGGGTTGCTCTAGGTTGTTTAATTTCATTCTTAGGATCTTGCACACACACAAGGTTCTTGCACATGCATTTTCAGTACATTATCGGCTATTCATGGAGGTATAAATTACCAACATGGGGGTTTGACTAAGGCAAAACCCTATATAGCCACCCCAAACCATCTTTTTTAGCTTTAGGTACAGGTTCAGATTCGAGCATCGTTGGAAGTTTTAGGACTGGAAGAGCACACAGGGACAGTTCTGGGTTGTAGATCTTGGCAAAAACCCTAAGGATAGGGGCATTGTGCCTTGGTCCTACCTAGGAAAATGGTGTGATACCATGGTCCTTCCCTCTATCAGCAGGACTTGGCAGAATAACATTTTGTAGGCTTCAAAATCTCTCCTAACAGTTGCAGCTCAAGAATTGCAAAATCAGGACAGTGGCGTGGCACCCTAGTCTTGGACATTTCTGCTCAAATTTCAAACATAGGTGCACCTCTAATTTTTCCTTCTGATCTATACTTTTTAGCAATGTATCAGTTGTTCTTTGATCTGCATTCTTAAATTAGGATTTTCTTGCTTACTTGCATGATAGGTTAGATTGCATTTTGCATTATTCCTCTCTGTCATTTACATCAAAGGAATATTAAACATAAGAGTTATTCCATGGCTCTCTCTTTCTCATAAGACGTATTTGACGTGTGTTACCTCCCTAGGCTCTTTTGTATTCCATGAGTGTGTATGAGAGTGGGATTAGGGTTTCCATACTTAGTCTCACTTTTTCCCCTAGACATCTTTGGTGAACCTGACATGAATTGAATTTCATTTTCATAGCATTTCATTGTTATATCTAGATCTAGTTTATTTCATTTTCTTTGAAAACATAAAATAAAAAAAAGAGATAGATTTTTTTCATTTTTCTTGCATTGTGTGTTTAAGTTTCATGCAATTTTCATTTCAAAATGTCAGTTTTCTGTTTGCAAGATGTTCATGCTTTTGATGATGTATGCAATTTTGTTGATTATGTGTTTAGTACAGATGAATTAGATGAAGTTATAGATTATTTTTTGAACCCTAAGCATTCTAAATCCTCATTTTTCCAAAAAATAATCAACCTTGTTACTATTCCATTTTGTGGTGATGAGAATGATAAGTTGAATGATTCCTCTCATGGGTACATTCCTATCAACTCCTCCACTAGATCTTGCAACATGGTTGACTCCCATTATTCCCTCTATGATTTCATGTCTACTTTTGAGTCCAAAGATAAGCCTTTCAATCACTATGATCATGCTTTATTGGATGATGCCCTTGATGACTTTGTGTCTTTGCCTAAACTTTCAAACAAGAATAATGTATCTAAAACTTTAATCAATATGATCAATGTCAAAGAGCATAGTAAACCACTTTTTTTTTTCCAAGGTGCTTGTCCTTCTCCAACTTCACCTCTTCCTAATCAACTTCTATTTATGGTTCAAGGTGGATATAGTCATGATTCCTTTAGCACTCCAAACAAACCTATCATTACGGTTCAAGGAAGGAATCCTACTAAGAGTCCTTATAGCTATTCTAGACAACTAACTAAGGAGAGTTATAATGCAGTTGCCCATACCTATAACATGAGAAATAATATTCACCCTAACCCTCCTCTGATTGTTCCAACTCCTCTATCTGATTCTCAACCCATTCTTCCTCAAGCACCTTGTATTTCACAAACCCTTTTGTAAGGAATATGATCTTGTCGAACAACTTAAAGCTATTCCTACCAAGATATCCCTTTTGGATTTTCATCAAACTTCCTTGACTCATCATGGAATGATACAAGATTCCTTGAAAACATTGAATGTCCTACCCACAATGACACCCAATAATATGGCTTCTTTGATTAACTCTATTACAACACCTAAGGCTTAGATTGTGTTTACACAAGATGAGTTGACCTCTAGTGAAGTTCAACAACAACCTTAATGATTGTGTTTATCATAAATGATAGTGTGATAAGATGAACACTAGTGGACAATGGTTCTAGCCTTAATGTTTGTATCATTAACTTGTTGCATAGGATCAATGTTGATACATCTCTTATTAAGCTAGTTTCTCTCACCATCTGTGGTTTCAATAATGTTGCTAAATATTCACTAGGTATCATCACCTTGTCTGTTAAGTTGGGTCTTATTACTTTACCTACTCCTATCCATGTCATGTCTGGAGAGTTTAATACAACTTGTTGCTAGGGAGACCTTGGATTCATAGCAGGCAAGTTTTTCCCTCTACATTGCATAGGCAAATCAAGTTTATTCACAACAACACAACATACACCTTGTTAGGTGACACAAGATTTTAGGCTTGTTTACAAACATCAAGTTCTAAATCCTCTTCAACCAATTCTTCCCCAAATATCTTAGATAATTCTTCTAAGATTCTACTCCGATTAGTGTGACTAGTTCATCAAACCTATCTCCTATATCTAAATCGATTCCCAACCCTTCCTCAAGTGGACCTAAGGTTCTTGAGGAAGAGTCTTCTCAACCTGATTCTACGATTGAGAAAAATTTCTCTCATGAAAAGATTCTTGCAGAAGATGATTGGGGATCCCTTGATTTCAATCCTACTTTTGTAGGGGAAACTGGATTCCCCCGAGAGAGCCTAAGGTCAAAAAGAAGAAAGCAAAAGAACCTAAAAAGCAATCTACTTTGTCTGGGCCGTTGAGTAATAACTTTGTGGTAGCTTCTTAGACTTCATCTCCCTTAGTTTTTGGTTTAGAGGATTTTGATCCTTCACTTTTTGAAAATCCTCCTTCTTCTTCGGAAATGACTAACCTTTATGGTCCTTGTTTTCACATCCTAGCTAGGTGTGGATATAATGGAAATGGATGTGATGCTCAAGAACAAGGTATTAAGGTTCCCTTGGAAAACAACTTTTGTGATATGACATTTGGGATTGGTTATGATCCTTTTGAGCATACTAAAGCCTCTAAGAGACCATCTATTAGTGTTAATGTCATTTCTGATTCTCTCTCACTAAAATATATGGAATATATTGACTGTGACCTTTCTTGTGTCTTTGCTTTGGATGTTTTTTATATCGAGATTCCTTAGTTCAATTCTTGGGAGCTTATGAGAACCTTCCTTGTTATCACCATAACTATAGTTTTCCCTTCTGTCTAAATGCAGAAGCTTACTTTGGGAAAGAAATAAATAACGATGAGATAGTTAAAGGATTTCCTCAAATAAAAGACACTCCTCAACAAAATAATCTCTTAATAAATGACACCATTGATATCAAGATGGATCCTTGTGTTGAAGATAAAATCATCAAGACAGGGAAATATCTTGACAAAGAAGAGCAAAAACAATATGTTGAGTTGTTACATGAATTCCTTAAGATCTTTGTTTGGATATATTATGACATGCCTGCTAGAGATCCTAAGATTGTCAATCATAACATTTTCCTAATTCTTGATGCTAAACCTGTGAAGCAAAAGATTCAAAAGATTCACCCTAAAGTGGCATTAATGGTTAAAGTTGAGATTGAAAAACTATTGGATGCTGGATTCATTCATCCTATCAATTATTCCCCATAGATTTCAAACATTGTGGTTGTGGCTAAAGCTAAAAACAAGATTAGGATGTGTACAAATTTTCATGATTTAAACAAGGCCTCCTTGCAGGATGACTTTCCTCTCCCGAATATCGATATGATAGTGGATTCAGTAGAAAGGCATGTTTTATTATCTTTTGTGGATGGTTTCTCAGGGTATAATAAAATCTTTATCAATCCCCAAGATCAATATAAAACTGCCTTCACCACCCCTTAGGGTACGTTTTGTTGGATTGTGATACCTTTTGGATTGAAAAACACAAGCGCAACTTATCAACGTGCTATGACTCTCATCTTCCATGACTATATGCATAAAAACTTAGAAGATTACGTTGATGACATCTTAGCTAAATCTGTTCTTCATATAGATCATGTTAAGATCCTTCGTCAAATCTTCGAGAGAATTCATAAGTATAACATGTGTTTGAATCCCCAAAAATGTGTTTTTGGTGTGGATAGTGGAAAAATATTAGGATTAATAGTTTCACATCATGGTGTTGAGGTGGATACAAAGAAGATAGATGTTATTGTTAACATGCCACATCCTAAGAATGTCTCCCAACTAAAAAGTTTGCAAGGAAAGATCCAAGCTATTCGTAGGTTTATCTCTTAACTTGTGGATCGTACCTTTAGCTTCAAACAATTGCTTAAAAATAATATTACTTTCTAATGGAATGAGGATTGTCGTCAAGCATTTGAAGACCTAAAGATCTATTTGGCCAATCCTCCTATTCTTCAACCTGCCAATCCTACTAAGTCTTTCCTTCTATACATCGTTGCTTCTCCTCAAGCTCTTGTAGCCTTATTGGCACAATGTGATAAGGATGGTATAGAATGCTTGGTTTATTACATAAGCCGCACTCTATTCAATTATGAAGTCTGATATTTTGCAATAGAAAGGCAGTGCCTTGCTTTAGTCTTTGCAACCCAAAAGTTGAGGCATTATCTCTTGAATGCTAAGATCCATGTTATCATTAAATTTGATCTTCTTAAACATCTTTTCTCCAAAACTAACCTTTCTGGATGCTTAGCTAAGTGGGTTATGATGTAGACCTAGTTTGACCTTAAGTTTGTCTCACAAAAGGCAATAAAGGGTCAAGCATTGACTGATCACTTAGTTGATGCTCCTTCACCCTTCTCCCTACCTAATCTAGAGTCCTTTCTTGATGAATACATTTTTCCATTCAGGTTGATGAGACTTGGGAACTATACTTTGATGGCTATAAGTATCGTACAAGATTGGGGGAAGGGGTGGTCTTAATCTCTCCTAAAAAGAATCCTATTCCTCTATCATATCGTCTCAATTTCTTATGTACCAACAACATTGTTGAATATGAAGCTCTTATAGACGGAATTAAAGTAGCCTTGGCATTGAATGTGAAACATATACATATTTATGGAGACTCTCAACTAATCATAAGACAAGTGATAGGAGTTTATCAAGCTAAGCATGTTAGGTCCCAGAGACAACTGAGAGGGGGGGTGAATCAGTTGTCAAATAAATTCAAACCAAAAACTTATTGACCAATTTAATGCTTAATACCGGTAAACCAGCTAAGTATGCTGGTAGACAGTGTTAACAGTAAATTGCTATACCGGTAAGGATTAATGCATGAAACATAAACATAAAGTCATCCACAACACATGACACCAATATTTGTACGTGGAAACCCTGTAAGGGAAAAAACCACGGTGGGAAACCTTACCCACAATCAGATAATACTATTGTAGATAGTAAGTGTACATAAATAGGGGTCTACACATGCAGAAAGGCCAATAGCCTAGAGCTCACTACTCAATCACAAAATGGGAGTCACACTGACTATAGTTGGATGGTTAAATCCAATAATAATGTACTGCACAAAATAGCATCTTCATATGCTAGATTCAGTACCGGTGTAATGCTGATATGCTTTTACAAAAACCTAACTTCACCTTCAAATGATGTCTTCATGTATATCCCTGCTTGATCTCGCATATACCTTCACTTAATTCTTTTTCGCATTCCACACTTGATCTTACAAATAAGATCTTACATTTATACCATACCCTAAGACCAATTTTAGTAGGTCGGCTCTACAAGATATTACAATAAATTT
Organism: Cryptomeria japonica; assembly: GCF_030272615.1. NCBI lineage: Eukaryota > Viridiplantae > Streptophyta > Pinopsida > Cupressales > Cupressaceae > Cryptomeria > Cryptomeria japonica. Next base: position 39,747,624 of record NC_081407.1, read on the forward strand.
TTTTTATAAACAATATAATATCCAGTGAAATAACTGATTAAACATGTTAGATTAATGTATTTACATCAACAATAAATCATCTCCATAGCGTACCATGCTGATCTGGAAAAGATAAACCTGCCGGTGTAACCCTAGATAACCTGGACCTATTTCTCGATAAAAGAAAATATACAAATATGAATATACCAATGATTAATTCTTCAAAACAAAGTGTCCACATGATGTCTTTGACATTACCAAGTGTCTTCCACATCATTCCATGTATCGGTGAATATTATATCCTACCGGTGAACCATATACCAGTAACTCTTGCATAGTTTACTTGTTTGCCGGTGAATGTTGCTGGATCTCCAAAGTGCTGTATTCAGTAGGTGTTGACATCAATGACAAAAACATACCAAAATACCAACAATCTCCCCCTTTGTCATTGATGGAAAAACAAGATGGAAAAACCATCAAAGTGCCAAAACATAAATGCCAAATACAAAAACCAACAATCTCCATTTCTCCCCCTGGGAGTAACATGTGATTATCCAAAGATTATTTTCAATACCAATCTCTTCCTTAAATATGTTTTTCAAAAAAAATCTCTCCCCAAAAAGATAATGTGTTTTTCCATAGATATCTCTCCCCCTTTGACATCAAATGCCAAAGCTACAAAATTTAAGTCCATACAAAATACCAACTACTCCCTCTGAGAAGTAGCTTCCTCATCAAATACCGAAATAAAGATTTGTCTTTTTAATTCTGCCAGTTGATGACAATCATTAACTGTCTAAGTCTCTACCGGTGGTGGTATGACTCCAAGCTAATCTCTGAGATACTTAAAAGTCTCCTTAGGCAAAGGTTTTGTGAAAATATCTGCAAGTTGTTCTTTAGTATTCACATAAACTAGTTTTATCTCCTTTTCTTGAACTTTTCCCTTAGAAAATTCAGTTTGATAGAAACATGTTTTGTTTTAGAATGTAATACCAGATTCTTAGATATATTAATTACTATAGTGTTATCATAGTATATAGTAATAGGTTCCTTGCATTTTACCTTTATGTCTTTCAACATTTGCTTAAGCCATAATACCTATGTACAGTTAGTTGTTGCTGCAACATATTCTGATTCTATTGTTGATAAAGATGTACAACTCTATTTCTTACTCAACCAAGAAACTAATCTCTTTCCAAGAAAGAATGCTCCTCTAGTGGTGCTCTTTCTATCATGTACATCTCCTACCCAATTTGCACCTGTGTATGCACATAGATCAAAATTTTCATCTTTAGGATACCATTATCCAAGATTTGTTATGCCTTGTAGGTATCGAAAAATCCTTTTTACTGTTGATTCACGATTTTCCCTAGGATTACTCTAAAATCTAGAAATAATACATACTGCATTCATAATATCAGACCTGGTTTGTGTCAAATACAGTAAACCTCCTATCATAGATTTGTATCTAGTTGGATTAGCAGGTGTAGATTCATCCCTTTGAGATAATTTGTCATTTGTAGTCATAGGTGTGCTTACCGGTTTAGAGTTCTCCATCCCAAATTTCTTTAGTAATTCTTTCAAGTACTTGGATTGACTCAAAAATATACCTTTATTAGTCTGAGAAATCTGCAAACCTAAAAAGAATTTTATTTCTCCAATCATAGACATTTCAAATTCTTGTTGCATTTCAAGAGAAAATTCCTTACATAATCCATCTTCTCCTCCAAAGATTATATCATCAACAAATACTTCAATAATCAAGATGCCATCATTAGTTACTTTGTAGTATAAATTGCTATCTGCATTTCCTTTAGTAAATCCAATCTTCAAAAGATACTTATCCAACCTTGCATACCAAGCTCTTGGGGCTCGTTTCAATCCATACAGAGCTTTTCTTAACCTGCAAACCATATCACTATCATTTGTCAAAGAAAATCCATCAGGTTGTTCAATATATACTTCTTCAAGATCTCCATTCAAAAATGCACATTTAATATCCATTTGGTAAACTTTGTAGTCCTTGTGAGCTGCAAAAGCCAAAAATAATCTAACTACCTCAATTCTGGCTACCGGTGCAAAGGTTTCATTGTAATCAACTCCTTCTTTCTGAGAATATCCCTTACACACTAGTCTTCCTTTATTTCTGACAACCTTACCATCTTCATTAAGTTTGTTTTTAAATGCCCATTTGGTTCCAATTACATTTTTATCTTTAGGCCAGGGAACTAATGTCCAAGTATTATTTTTCTCAATTTGTCCTAATTCTTCTTCTATAGCTTTAATCCAAAATTTATCTTCACATGCCTCATTGATAGATGATGGTTCAATTTGAGAAATAAGACATACTTCTTCATTTGCCAATCTTCCTCCTTTCATAACTCCCTTAAATTTGTTTCCAATTATCTGATCTTTAGAATGATTCAATCTTACATACCGGGGTGTCTTAGTTTGTTGTTGTTCTTTAATTATTGTGGAATCTTTTGATGATACCAGGGTAACTAGATCTTCATTCTGTACTGGTGGATTCAGTATAGGTTCATTTGTCACAATTTCTATTCCTAATTCAGAATCTATATACCTTGAAGTTCCTCTAAATTATTCATCAATCTTTACATTTGATGTGAACTTTGTTGAATGTATAGACAACAATGCTAACTGCCTCTCTCCAATACACATGTGGTAGATTTTCTTTTGATAACATACTTCTAGCTGCATCCAAGATAGTTCTATTTTTCCTTTCAACAACTCCATTATGATGTGGTGTCCGAGGTGCTGATAACTGTCTTCTGATTCCATTCACTTCATAGAATGTATTAAAGTCCTTAGATGTGAATTCTCCTCCTTGATCTGATCTTAAACATTTGATTTTCTTACCAGTTTCATTTTCAACCATTGCTTTGAATAGTTTGAATTTTCCAAGTGCTTCTGATTTCTCTTTGAGAAAAGTAACCCAACACATTCTAGAATAAACATCAATAATTAGCATGAAATATCTATCACCTTGCAAGCTTCTAGTTCTAGTTGGACCACATAAATCAGTGTGAATTAAATCAAGAGCATTATTGGATTTTTCTGGAATACTTTTGAAACTAGCTCTAGCTTGTTTTCCAAATTGACATTCCTTACAAATTGTATTATGAGGTTTCACAATTTTAGGTAGATCTCTAACTACCTTAGAAGTACTGATTTTTACCATGCAATCAAAATTTACATGACATAGTCTCTTATGCCAAAACCAACTTTCATCTATATGTGCAATTAAGCATGCCTTTTCACTATTATTCAAATGAAAGATATTGCCTCTAGTTTGATTACCGGTTGCAATTTCCAAACCAGTTCTATTCATGATTTTACATTTTCCATTTTTAAATTGTAACTGAAATCCCTTCTCAACTAATTGACCAACACTTAAAAGATTATGCTTTAATCCTTCAACATAGTAGACATTGTCAATGTTATGTTTACCATCAAGAAATATTGAACCCTTACCTTTGATTGAACAGGCTTTGCCATCTCCAAATCTAACTAAACCTCCATTGTATTCTTGAAAGTTCAATAATTTACCTTTGTCTCCAGTCATATGGTGTGAGCATCCTGAGTTAATAATCCATTCATCCTTTGTTTCAACTTTAGCTGCTAGGGCTTGTTTTAACAGTTGAGCAGTAGGTGTCGGTTGTGTTGGAATAATGATATATTTGTCATTAGTGAATAACACTTAGTGAAAACACTTATTCGATTTTGAATGCTTACCGAGCTCATCACTCAGTCCATAGCCTATACCGAGCATTCGGTAAAGCTCACCGATTAAACAGTTCAAACCGAGCAGTAAGACTATTACCGAGCATATGAGACAAACAACAGTAACCGAGAAGTCAGTTCTTACCGAGTTACCAGTGGTTACCGAGTGACACTATATCTACTGAGTCACCACAGCTACCGAGTTCCAAGCTACACTTCGGGACTAGTATGGACTGAGCTTCTACTCTTACCGAGAGCATGATGATGCCGAGTACTGTAGTGGACGCCGTGTATCAGAAGATCACCGAGCCAGCTTGAGGAACCGAGTATCTACCGACTCAGTAATATTTTGTTCACCTATGTAAGGCCGACTTAAGAATGAGTTTATGTTATTAATTTGTATGAGGCCGACTTTATGAAATGTAAATGTAATTATGGACGGTATATATATGTGATGTATTATACCATCTGTAATCTGAAATGTAAAAATGTATGTAAGATGTATGAATATGCGAAATTAGAAAGAGCAGAGCAGAAACTGCATTAAGGCAGCAGATCAGAACATTTTCGCAGAGTCAGTAAAGGAGCAGAATCGACATATCTATCTCAGAAGGAGATCAATACTCAAAAGATCTTATCAGCAATAAAGTTGTAAGTCAAGATCTACTGTTTCATCCTAACAGTTGAATCAGTTTGTAAATCCTTTTACCGGGTAGACTTAATAGTCTTTTGTAAATCTCTTAACCGAGTGCATACTTCATTGTATGTTTGTAAATCCTCTAACAAGGTGGACCTAGCAGTCCAAATTTGCTTCTAACAGGGCAGATCATCAGAAGTGATCATTGTAAGCCTTAACCGGCCAACTTTTACTGCAGTACCAAAGTTTTGTGGGTACCATCCCCACCCCAGTTTTACTTTCTATTTGGAAGGTTTCTGGGTCACCAAATCTTTGTGTTAAGTGTTGTGAATGATTATACTTTCATGCATGCAGTAGATTAAATGAATGAATGGTTTAATATATGCAAGTACAGAAATGAGTTAAAAAGTTTAAGAGTTACTGATTCACCCCTCCGCTCTCAGTAACTTGGTTAGTCCTGAATATTTCCAACAATTGGTATCAGAGCATTGTGGTTCTCAGAGTAAAAGTTTGACAGCTTGAGAAAAGATCAAGACAATGGAGATATTCAGACTTGACAAAGCTATTGAGAATGAAAAGCTAGATCTGGAAATGGCCATAGCACAACTCAAAGAAGCAAGAGAACATCTTTCCCAATCCCTAAAAAGAAGAAAGGAACTAGCAAAAGAAATAAATGATCATGAGTATGTTGAAACAAAAATTGAAGATCTCTTTCCTACAAGTAGTTCAAATGAAGTAGATGAAGCAAACAATGCAATCAAAGAACTCCTAGAAAAAAATGGATTACTGCAAAAAGAAGTAAGGATGCTAAGAAGAGAACAGGAAATTCAGTCTGCAAGATTTTGTGAAATCCTGGAACAAAGGAATAAAATGCAAAATGAAATAGAAGGAAGAAACAATGAAATTGTACAGCATGAAGATCTCACCGAGCAACTCTCCAATGCAAATGAAGAGATCAGAATTCTCAAAGAACAGAATGAAAGTTTGAAAAATGAGCTAGATATTCAAAAGCAAGCAAATGAAAGGATGATGAAAACTCAAACAGACTTGGATCAATTAAATGAGCAAAATCTTCACAAACAAAAGGATAAAGCTGGTCTTGGTTACAATGAAGAAGGTGAATCTTCCGAGCAAGGTAGCAAAAGAAATCAAAGACCTACATGCAATTACTGTGGTAAGACAGGTCACACATCAAACAAATGTTGGAGCAATGGAAAGACAAGATTCAAAGGCAAATGCTACAACTGTAATCAGCATGGTCACAAGGCTAGTGAATGCAAGGAAAAACCAAAATTTGAAGGCAAATGTCACAAATGCAAGAAACAAGGTCACAAGGCATCAGAATGTAGAACAAAGACATTCACTCCAGCAGAACAAATTGTCAAAGCAATATTTGGTTGGGATTACAATACCTGGTGCAGATGTCATTATTGTGGAGAATATGGACACATTGGGTTAAATTGTACAAGGCATCATCTAAGGAAGAAAGATACAACCATAAGATGTTATACATGCACTGAACTCGGACATATAGCCAAGAACTGCATGAACACAAAGAAGGTTGAAGATGAAAAGAAAGCTAAAGCTGACAACATTCGGAAACAGATGAGACAGCAGTGGGTTCCTAAATCTACCGAGCAGGATAATTCAAGCAATGGTCCTGTCACTCAAGAATTGGGTGACCCCACCATTACAAATTAGATCCATTAAAGAAGATAAGGAACTGCATTTTCAAAGCCTTACCATAAGCACTTCCAAAAATACAAAAGCACAATCGATGGAATTAGTATTTCCGATACATACAGAAAAGTCACTTACCGAGTTGAATATTACCGAGCATGGTAAAACTGCAGACCTTACCGAGTTAGGTCAGAAATAAGAACACCGAGTTAGGTCAGTCTTACCGAGCAATCGCTAAAGTCATTAAGTCATCTCACCTACCCACTTATCAAGCATTAATGACAGAATTTTAATAAAAAGGGCAAAATCGACTTCATTCTTCACCGCGTTATTCAGCATTGGAAGAGCTTAGGTTTTCAAAGTGCTTAAGGAGATTTAAGACGAATTTGCAGTGAAGGATCTAAAAAGAACTCGTTCCATTCAGCAATGACTTCCACTAGCACCACCAGCAGGAGCAAGGCAAAGAAGACTTCCAATATGTTAGTGAAAGGAGTTAAATGGACAGCGCCGAACTTCAAACTCGTTCCAGCGATCGCAGAATCACTCGACCCAAGTGGAGCACAGTCCAGAATTCCTTCCAAGGTACTTCTTATCAATGACATTCGTACTCATTTCAAATGCACTATTCAGGAGTTAGGGATTTTAGAAATGGACAATGCCCTAAGTCAGCTATGTGTTGACAAAACCCTAAAACCCGAGCATAGACATTTGGAAATCAAAGGCTTGACCCATATCCCACACCTACCAAGAAAGATTAGGTATGTGTTGAGCCGTGTACATGATGGGCAACTTTGGTTAGATCAACCTATCTTAATAACAAAGAAGATGATTCATAGAATCACAGGATTACCGATGTCAGACAGAGCAAAATCCACCAAAACCCTAGGTCGGGACGAACTGCAGGATTTAACTCAAGCCGAGTGGGATGGCAGAGGAATGAAAATTAACAATGTATCTGATGTTGAACTTAAATTTGGTATTATTATCATTGCATATAAGCTGTATAGTTCCAGTAGGCTAAATAGTGTGGCATGTGAGGCGGTAGACCTTGCCTACAAGGTAGTAAAGAAGAACATGGATTTTGACCTAGCAGAGGTTTTACTAACACAATTCAACAAGAACATGGATAGTATAAGGACATCAAAGAATAATCCATGCAAATTTAGTTCTTTGTTGATTTGTATATTTTTCTATTTACAAAACTTTTTCCCTTCTAAAGGCACAGTAGTATGGAGGAAGGATACTCCAATTTTGTATTAGATAAATGAGTTTATAGCAGAAATAGGTCAGAATTTTGAGACAGTAATGGATAATTATTTTGAAGAATTTAAGGACAAAATGAACAACAGGTTCAGGATTCCTCCTAAGTTGGTAAAAGATTACAAGGATGATATATGCTTCATGGTAGACTGTGATAAAGTTTACATCCAGGCAGCCATACCCCGAGTGGCATGGGTAAAACCATTACCCTATGAAATTAACATAGATGAAGCAAGGGATATAATAGAAGCCCTGATAAATGAGCCAGCCATTCCCAACACCCCTGCATTTGGCACTTATGATGAGGCCAAAGCCAGAATTGAGCTTGAAAACAAGCTTCCAAAGGCCACCACCAGTACCAAGAGGAAGGCAGCTAAAACAGAGGAATCAGAAGAGGAATCAGAGGAGGAAACAGAAACATCAAAGAAGAAAGGCAAAGTAGTAATCACCAAGCCCAAACCTAGAACTGCAGTGTTCACAAGGAGAACCAGGAAAGGGCAGAAAGAAAGTGAAGTTATATTCAGGAGACCCCCTCCTACCTTCGAAGAAAAATTGAAACAGTTGGAACAAGGATCTGGCATGTCTAACTTCAAGGCACTGAAGTATGAAAGCAGATCAGATGCAGAAAAGATGCAAATCGAGGAGCTTTTACTGAACAAAATGGGTAAATGGAAATATACCCCAGATGATATCAGTTCTCAAATTCCAAATGAGCTTCTAGTCAGGATTAGACCAAGATGGACTTCAGCAGTGCAAACTGTCAAAGACATTTATGCACAAACCTTAAAACAGTTGTTACCGAACCTGACATATAAAGAAGTAAAAGAGGCATTAAAGAAGAATGAACACCAAATGACACTTAGGTTTCATACCTTCTTAGTTCTCTCCAAGCAGATAGAAGCAATAGTAAATAATGCCACAATTGTGTGGAAAAGGATATATAATCTGCCAATGCCATCTGACCCCAAGGTAACAACTGAGGGTGAAAAAGAAGAGGATGAAGAGGATGAAGAGGAGAAGGAAGAAGAAGAAGCAGCCGAGGAAGAAGGAGACACGGTAATCATAAGTGAAGAAGAAGAAGGTGACACGGTGATAATAGGTGATGAAGAAGATGATCCTGAACAGGTAGCAGCAGAAGTCATTGCATCTCTTCCTCACTCACCGCAGAAAGGCATTGCATCATCAGCTTCAGCCAGCAGGATTGTGAGCACAGTAGCTACATCTATTGCTCAATCCTTGCCAATCACCTCTCAGCTCCAGACTCCAATAGTTACCTCATCCACCGAGCTGCAGAGCATGTCATTATCTACCGGGATGCAGAGTGTTTCTTCTACCGAGCAACAAGTGATTTCTTCAATCACCGAGATCACAACTTCTCCTGCAGCATGTATAGTAAGTTTTGCAACCTCTCCAGTTTTGACACATTCTTTTGCACCTATCAGCACTCCTGCATGTACATCAATTTTGGAAACAGTCGGTACATCCATGAGTCTTCCTATTCCAGTTATAATAGCTAGTCCAACCTTATCAACCATTGTAACTACATCAAAAGATAAGGTAGTAAGCACAGAAGTAATACAAAAGACACCTTTAAAACTTCTGCTTACCGGCAAGGCTATAGCGGATGATATAGATCTGGATAAAGAGATTGTCATTCCACAAATAGACCTCAATACTGCATCAATTGATGAAATGAGATTGATCAGCCAGTTTTTAGAACAGAAAGCAAAACAAAAACAACTAAGAAGTGAGAGAGACAGGGAATTCAACATCATAAACGGTGCAAAGACCATTCTCACAGATGCCTTAGGTATAAATGTTGATCCCTCTCAACACATTTTGCTACAACTCGAAGAGGCTGTGAATAGATTCAATGAGGACTCATCAGGAGAAGAGAAACTGATAGAAAGAACCGAGAAGAAATTTGATAACAAGGTGCTTGAGCACATTGCTCAGCAGATAGCAATAAAACAAGTAGAATTGACCACTATTTTGGCCAAGTTAGAAAATTCTTTTAATAATATAACTTCATTTTGTGCAAAGTTATGTGATGTTACCGAGTTCACAAAAGGAATCAGAGATCAACTGAAGAAAATTGATGATGATCTGAAAGTAAGTGCACAACAGTTGCAGCTTGACCCCAGCTCAAGCTCAACTCACCATTCAAACATCAGATTCCTATTAGATAAGCAATCAGAATTGCTCAGGGAAGATGCAAGGATCCGGTCTACATTGTTAGATATTCAGAATATGATCCTTCCTAACATGGATACAATGCAGAAACACATTACACATTCCAAAACATTGATCCATGATAACAGTTTTTCAGTTGCAGAGCATGTAATTGAACTATCAGCCAAAGTTCAAGTTGCATTGTCTATTTGCACAATTTTGCAAGAAAATTGGGATAAGACCTTGGCTCATATCAAGCAAGTACACTCAGAGTTTATCTCACACTCTAATATTTCTATTTGAGTTATCTATTCTTTGGCATTATTGTCAAAAAGGGGGAGAATATGGAACATATTAGAGACAAAGGGAGAATGATCAAAGGAGAATGTAAATAACAATTGGTATAGAGATAAGTGTATAGAATCATATGTATATTCTATGGGGGAGTTATGTATAGTGAGATATACGGGTATATACAGCAATCTACAATTGGTATCAATTTTGAAGAATCAAGTCAGCATGACAGATTCATTTTTGTCTCATAAGTGTTTTTTTGTCACTAATGCCAAAGGGGGAGATTGTTGGAATAATGATATATTTGTCATTAGTGAATAACACTTAGTGAAAACACTTATTCGATTTTGAATGCTTACCGAGCTCATCACTAAGTCCACAGCCTATACCGAGCATTCGGTAAAGCTCACCGATTAAACAGTTCAAACCGAGCAGTAAGACTATTACCGAGCATATGAGACAAACAGCAGTAACCGAGAAGTCAGTTCTTACCGAGTTACCAGTGGTTACCGAGTGACACTATATCTACCGAGTCACCACAGCTACCGAGTTCCAAGCTACACTTCGGGACTAGTATGGACCGAGCTTCTACTCTTACCGAGAGCATGACGATGCCGAGTACTGTAGTGGACGCCGTGTATCAGAAGATCACCGAGCCAGCTTGAGGAACCGAGTATCTACCGACTCAGTAATATTTTGTTCACCTATGTAAGGCCGACTTAAGAATGAGTTTATGTTATTAATTTGTATGAGGCTGACTTTATGAAATGTAAATGTAATTATGGACGGTATATATATGTGATGTATTATACCATCTGTAATCTGAAATGTAAAAATGTATGTAAGATGTATGAATATGTGAAATTAGAAAGAGCAGAGCAGAAACTGCATTAAGGCAGCAGATCAGAACATTTTCGCAGAGTCAGTAAAGGAGCAGAATCGACATATCTATCTCAGAAGGAGATCAATACTCAAAAGATCTTATCAGCAATAAAGTTGTAAGTCAAGATCTACTATTTCATCCTAACAGTTGAATCAGTTTGTAAATCCTTTTACCGGGTAGACTTAACAGTCTTTTGTAAATCTCTTAACCGAGTGCATACTTCATTGTATGTTTGTAAATCCTCTAACAAGGTGGACCTAGCAGTCCAAATTTGCTTCTAACAGGGTAGATCATCAGAAGTGATCATTGTAAGCCTTAACCGGCCAACTTTTACTGCAGTACCAAAGTTTTGTGGGTACCATCCCCACCCCAGTTTTACTTTCTATTTGGAAGGTTTCTGGGTCACCAAATCTTTGTGTTAAGTGTTGTGAATGATTATACTTTCATGCATGCAGTAGATTAAATGAATGAATGGTTTAATATATGCAAGTACAGAAATGAGTTAAAAAGTTTAAGAGTTACTAATTCACCCCTCCCCTCTCAGTAACTTGGTTAGTCCTGAATATTTCCAACAGGTTGATCTTCTATTATAGCAACAAAGACCCATCCATTGTCTACTGGATCCTCATCAGGATCATCAGTCACACCTTCATCAATAATGTAACAAGATTTATCTTTGTTCTTCTTAAATCTGTATCTCTCATATTTAGGATTAGGCTTGTATGTTCTTCTAGTTTCTTCTCTTAGTCTAGCATGTCTATCAGGGCATCTTGAATCCATATGACCAATTTTATTGTAGTTAAAACATTTAAAGGGTGCTTTACCTTCATACTTACTTCAAATTGGACCTTTTGGCATTTTTCTTGCAAAGAGTGCTTCAAGTTCTTCAAGCTCTTCATTCTCCTTTCCGAATTCTTCAAGTTCTCTTGCATTAAAGGCTCTCTAGTCTAATTTGTCAAATGATGGAGCAGATGATGTTGATGCTTTAAAGGCCAAATCAGTTTTTATAGTAGTAGCAGGACCAAATTCCTCAATTTCAAAGGCTGAAAGTTTTCCAATCAATGTATCCCTAGTTACTGATGTAGTAGGCATTGTTCTCAACTCATTTATAGTAGTAACCTTCATTTTATATGCCAGTGGCAAACCTCTTAAAATTTTTGAAACAATTTCATCCTCACTCAAGGTTCCTCCACAACATTTAATACCTAAAAAAATTTCATTTACTCTTTCCATAAAAGCAGAAATTCTTTCATCTTCTTCCATTTTCAGATGTTCATACCTGACTCGGAAGCTTTCAAGTTTTGCAATCTTGACTGTGGAATCTCCTTCATTCAGTGTTTCCAAATGATCCCAAATAGCTTTAGTAGTAGACCTATTTGATAATCCCATGATTTGTTGATCTAATAATGCACTCAAAAGTGCTTCTCTTGCTTTGCAATCATTCTCTTCATCTTTAGCTAAGGTAGTTGGAGCAGTTTGACTAGCTACAATAGTAGTATAGCCATTTTTAGTAACTTCTCAAAGCTCTTTACCAATACAATTCAGATGTGTCTCCATTTTGATCTTCCATATTCCATAGTTGGTTCCATCAACCTTAGGACTGTCCTTTCTGAAATAATTAGTAGACATTGGATCTCCTCAAGTTGTTAAACTTCTTCAAAAGAGGACTAAGCTCTGATACCAATTGTTAGGTCCTGGAGACAACTGAGAGGGGGGGGTGAAACAGTTGTCAAATAAATTCAAACCAAAAACTTATTGACCAATTTAATGCTTAATACTGGTAAACCAGTTAAGTATGCCGGTAGACATTGTTAACAATAAATTGCTATATCGGTAAGGATTAATGCATGAAACATAAACATCAAGTCATCCACAACACATGACACCAATATTTGTACGTAGAAACCATGTAAGGGAAAAAACCATGATGGGAAACCTTACCCATAATCAGATGATACTACTACAGATAGTAAGTGTACATAAATGGGGTCTACACATGCAGAAAGGCCAACAGCCTAGAGCTCACTGCTCAATCACAAAATGGGAGTTACATTGACTACAGTTGGATGGTTAAATCCAATAATAATGTATTGCACAAAATAGCATCTTCATATGCTGGATTCAGTACCAGTGTAATGCTGATATGCTTTTACAAAAACCTAACTTCACCTTCAAATGATGTCTTCATGTATATCCCTTCTTGATCTCGCATATACCTTCACTTAATTCTTTTTCACATTCCACACTTGATCTTACAAATAAGATCTTACATTTATACCATACCCTAAGACCAATTTTAGTAGGTCGGCTCTACAAGATATTAAAATAAAAACATTTTACAAACAATATAATATCCGATGCAATAACTGATTAAACATGTTGGCTTAATGCATTTACATCAACAATAAATCATCTCCATAGCATGCCATGCTGATTTGGAAAAGATAAACCTACCGGTGTAACCCTAGATAACCTGGACCTATTTGCTGGTAAAAGCAAATATGCAAATATGAATATACCAATGATTAATTCTTCAAAACAAAGTGTCCACATGATGTCTTTGACATTACCAAGTGTCTTCCACATCATTCCAGGTACCGGTGAACATTATATCTTGTCAATGAACCATATACCAGTAACTGTTGCATAGTTTACTTGTTTGCCAATGAATGTTACTAGATCTCCAAAGTGTTGTATTCAGTAGGTGTTGACACCAATGACAAAACCATAACAAAATACCAACAAAGCAAAATAAATTATCACAATATAGAGATCTAGCTATATCCTTGTTGCAAAAATTTGATTCTTATACCATGGAACCCATTCCTCGAAAAGATAATCGACATGCTAATGCAATGGCATGTGTTGAATCTCTTGTATCTCTAGAGGACCCCTTGGTAGATCTTAAGTTCACTATTCACAACCTCACTACCTCAGCTATTGCTGATAATCCCAGTGATGTGGCATATTGTTGCATTATAGATTCTGATGAATGGTACTTGCATATCATGAGATATTTCAGTGATGGTATGTATCCTGATTCTACGAATAAGAATACTAGGGCTAGGATTCACAAATTGGCTGCTAGATACATTATCCTTTCTAATGTTCTTTATAGTAGGGGTTATAATGGTCTTCTTCTTCGATGCTTAAACAAGGCTAAAATCCCTATTTCTCTTGAGGAAGCACATTTAGGTGCTTGTGGGGAGCATTTTGGGGGTAGATCTTTACATCAGAGATTTCTCTGAATGGGATATTATTGGCAAACCATGGAAAAGGGTTCCTTTGCATTTGTTAAATGTTGTCACCAGTGTAAACAACATAGCAATTTGATATATGCCCCTGACCAAGAACTTTGATCACAAGTAGCATCTCTGCCCTTTTCTACATGGGGTTTGGAATTTGTTGGTAAAATATCTCCCCCTTCATCTCAAGGACATACTTCCATCATAATTGTCACTAATTACTTTACGAAGTGGGTGGAAGTCATTCCTCTTCGATCCACTACTGTTGAAGTAATTTGTCAATTCATTTTGGAAAACATTATTTCTCTATTTGGGATACCTTCCGCCTTAGTTTCAGATAATGGAATGTCATTCAAAAATAAGGATGTGAAGAAATTTCTTGAGAAATATCATATTCAACATAAATTTTCTACACCTTATTATCCTAAATAAAATGGTCAAGTTGAGTCTTCTAATAGGATAATTGAATAAATTCTTTGAAAGATTGTAAACAAGCATGGTAAGGATTGGCATACTCAATTAATGTATTCTTTGTGGGCCTATCGCACGAGTGTACATGTTGCTACGGGTTGTACTCCTTATAATATTGTTTATGGTGTTGATTCCATTCTGCCTTTTGAGTTAGAAATTCCTTCTTTGAGAGTTTCTCTTAGGGGCATAGTGGATGATGATTCCTATAGAGAGCAAAAGACTTCAAAATCTTGAGATGCTTGATTAATAGCATATAAATTCCCTCGAGCATATTCAAGCATATCATAAAAAATTGCAATGAAGGTACAATGATAAGGTTATTCAATGTTCCTTCTTAGTAGGTGATTTGGTCTTTTATGAGAATCAGTACAACGTAGATGCCTTACCTAAGGAGAAAGGAAAATTCAGCCCTAATTGGCTTGGAACATACATTGTTGTCAAGGTCTATGGATCAGGTTCTTACAGGATAGTAGATATGGAAGGTACACCTCTCAAGGAACCCATAAATGCTATGCACCCTCGTAGATACTATGCCTAGTTCTATTTTTCTCTCTCTCTTTCTCTCTTTCTAGTCTACTTTCTTCTCTCTCTCTATATATATATCTCTTTCTTCAAAATTGGGTAATATGTTAGCATGTCTTCATTTAATTATGTAATATTAGATGATGTTATATTTTTTGGTCTACATTACTTCATTCTTGACAAGCATGGTTCATTACTTTATTGTTTGTCTTGGATTCTTTTATGTAAATTGTAATAGATTTACATTTCATATGTGCTAGCATGTTATACAATTTTTTATGTGTTAAGAAGAATTATATCATGTTGCATTTAATTAGAGTTAATTAAATCACATCTATCATATAGTTTTTAGGATTAATACATTCTTCTTTTATATCATCAAAGTAGCATTTGATTAAATACTTAGTTATTTAATTAAATCACACATGTATCAATTTAATCATGAAGCATTGAGAAATAAATCACATGAAAATCAAAATTAGAAATACATGTTCATCACTCAATATGTTACTTCTAATCTAATCAATACATATATTGTTTAAGCATTAGAATCATAATATATACATCAAGACCATAATATATCCATGAGTATCATAATATATACATCAAGACCATCTCCTATCCCTAGGACTAGTAGCTGGAGGATGGTTGGTGCAAGAGCACCTCATCAACAAAAAAATCATGGCTTTGAGGATGAAGACTAGGATCATAGTGGTTGTTTTAGTGTCTTGTGTTTATGCAAGTTTCATGTATTCAATAAAGACCCCACCATGTAAACCAATGTCACTGATTAGGCAATTTGATAAGCCAATTGGGACAATGTGGTCAATAGGGGTAATAGGATGTTTTTTTTTTGTGTTTGATAGGTTATAGGATGTTTTAGGAGTGTTTGGTTGATCCAAGTGTGTGGATCCCAACCTTAGAGAGTTTGACAACTTTTTATGCAAAAATGCAACTTTTGAAAGTGCAACTTTGAGTGCAAAAGTGCAACTTTTCAAAATGTGGTTGATGTAAGCCTCTCAATGGCTCCAACCTCTTCCAAATTCAGTTGGAAACAATTGGAGAGGGATATAAACCTTTTGTACATGATTCCCAATGTTGGGTGTGATTTTTGGATTGAAGTTTTGATGCAATAAACATTGAATAAACTGAGTTTTCTCAAAAATTCTAAGTTTGCAGAGATTGTACATCCTTGACCGGCTTGAATCTGACAACACCATTCATGGAGTAGATAAAGGAACAAACTAGATTTTATTTGGTGGTGGTGTGAGGCTTTTATTATTTCTGTGTAGTGATAAACCCTTGTTTTTCTGACTTTAACCTGAAAAACTAGGGTTTGACTAGGGTTTCGCCAAATAAAGGCCACATCTTGCATCTCCTTCCTCTAGTAGTTAATTCCTTTGGTGGAATGAAATATTGGTCAATGTAAATTTTAGGTTTTTATGGGATTTTTCAAGGAGGACTTGGTTGTGAAGAGCTTCGAGTGAATCTAGGTAGGCATCTCCATGTGACTACCTTAAGCAAATTTAGGACAATCATCCTAAAATCTAATAGCGGTGGATTTTAGGAGTGTAACCCTAGAATTAGAGGTTATTAACCACTCCCCACATACTCATAAAGTTGGTTTTTCAATTGGGATAGCGGTAAAGGGGGTTTCTTTGTAAATTAGACCTAATCGCCCTAACTAGGTCTCTAGGCTTCTAAGGGTTCAAACTTTTAGCTTGCAGATCTTACCAAACCATTTTTGGGATGAGTGTAACTCCCAAAAGGGTATTTGGAATGGTGATTATTTTGTCTGAGTGTGTGGAATAGTTTGAAGTTAAAGCCAAAATACTGGTATAGAAAGGCTACTAACCTAAGGGGTAGGTTTCCAAAAGAGGTATAAGGAATTGATGTCTAAGTCTGAAACCAATGCTTGGAATAGTTCTTAGATGTCATGAATGGACCAATTACAAAGCCCCTAAGAGGAGGAGTCACTGGTGAGGCATTTTGGAGAAGTTAAAGCCTTTCACTCATCTTGAGTAGGTGTTAGGCTTGAGTAGTGGAGAGTAGTTCTAAACCTTAAGATATGGAGTCTTTACTTGTAGGGTCATTTTTGTCATTTGAAGGGTTAGACCCTAACATTTTGGACTTGTCCTTAGGTGTAAGGAGGCCTCTGCATCAAGTGGTATCAGAGCATAGGAGTGTACTTTAGACCAGAGAAGAAGACAAGATGTTAGAGGAAGAGAGATCCCAAGATGTACCAACAAGGATAACTAATGCTGAGCTAAATGTTCTGGTGAAGAAGAAGATGGAAAAGAGTAGAGCAGTGAGGGATGAGAATCAAGCCTTGAGGAATGAGATGGACCAGTTGAAGGACAGAGTGGAGAGGGGAGAGAAAGAGTTTGGAGGAGATGAAGAAGGGGATGAAGAGGAGATCCCTAGGTAGGAAGAACTAGAGGTTCCTACAGACCAGAGACCCCAGATGAGTGTCCTCAAGTCCATTGAAAGAAGAAAAATGGATGTGAAGTTGGATCTGCTAGTGTTTGTCGACAAGATGGAACCATATAAAGTGATGGAGTGGATAGAAGAAATTATCTAAGGAGTCTAATTGCATAAGAGAAGACATAATTTGAAGCAAAAGGAGATGGACGTGAGTTCCTACATAGAGTAGTTCATGAAGTTGTGTGTGAAGCCCAAGGTAAAGGAGAGTGAAGATGAGAAGGTGGCAAGATATATCAATGGGTTGAGGTTTGCAATCCAAGAATATTTGAATCTCCAGACCCCAGAGATAGTCCAAAAGTGCTTCAATTAGCACTTGAGGTGGAGGAGAAGTTGAAGAGAAGGAAGGAACAAAATGGCAGAGGTAAAGGGAGATAGCAAAGAGGGGGAAGAGGCCCTTTCAGAGGTAGAGGAAATGGTTTTGGATACCAAGGTCTAGTCAAGAAAGCACCAAAGGAGAGAGCAGTTACAACCAAGGAGGAGGCTACAATCAAAGAGGGAACTTTAGGAGTAGAAGACCATTCTCTAGTGGAAGATCACAAGGTAGAGGACCTCCTAGATGCTACAACTATAACCAAGAAGGGCACATGGCCAATAGGTGTCTGGAGAAGGCTACAAGCTCTATGGGAGAAAGGAGGAGCAATTTGGTGTAGGAATCTGATTGCCAAAGTGTGGCAAGTGAAAACACCTATCAAAGTGTTAAAGCTCCTAATAGCTATGGCTACGCTGAAAGAGGAGAGGCTTTGATGATGAGGAGAGTAGTGACCACCATGAAGGTACCTGATAAGGAGCCCCCACAAACAAAGTCTCATTTCAAAACTACCTGCAAGGCTGAAGGAAAGGTGTGCAAGGTCTTGATAGACTCCAGGTCTACTAAAAATTTTGTGTCACTTGAAATGGTAGAGAAGCTTAAGTTGAGAAGGTTGCCACATACTTATCCCTATAAGGTCTCATGGCTCACCCAAGGTCACCAAGCAGTGGTAGAAGAGTAGGCATGGGTGGAGTTTTAGATTAGATCATACAAGCATAGATTGCTATTTGATATAGCCAAGATAGATGCATGTCACCTCCTGTTTGGGAGACCATGGTAGTTTGATTTGAAGTCTTACCAGTATGGGGTTAGAAACAGCTATTCAATCACCAAATATGGTAAGGTGATAGAGATTTTACCCCTAATGGAAAATGAGATAGAACAAAAGGGAAATGATGCCAAAGTGTTGCTGGTAGAAGGGAAGCAATTTATGAAAGATATTGCAGAGAAGGATGCAGTTTGCTATGCCCTCATTCCTAAGTACAAGGTGACAAAGAAGGAGCAGTTTGTAGAAGGGAAAGAAGGACATAGGCACATGGACCCTGCAGTTAGATAGTTACTTGATAAGTACAAAGGCATCATCTTAGATGGAATGCTAAGATCCCTGCCCCCGGTGAGAGACATCAGTCATTACATAGATCTAATCCCTGGATCTGCCCTACCAAATAAAGCAACATACAAGCTTACCCCAAACTAGAATATAGAGATGGTAAGACAAATTTAGGAGTTGCTAGAATCTGGGCTAATTGGTAAAATTCTAAGCCCATGTGTAGTACTGGTAGTCCTTGCACCCAAGAAATAAGACACTTGGAGGCTATGCACAAACTCAAGGGCCATCAACAAGATAACTATAAGGTATAGGCTTACAATCCCTAGGATAGAGGATTTACTTGATTTCTTGGGGAGTGCTAAATATTTCACCAAAATAGATCTAAAAAGTGGATACCATCAAATTAGAATAAGGCCAGGGGATGAATGGAAAACAACTTTTAAAACCAATGAAGGGTTGTATGAATGGAAGATTATGCCATTTGGGTTGTCCAACGCCCCTAGTACCTTTATGATGTTGATGAATGAGGTCTTGGTAGAGTTCATAGTCAATTTTTTGATAGTATACCTTGATGATATCTTGATCTTTAACCACACAAGGGAAGAGCACCTCAAACACATAAATATGATTCTCAAGAGGTTACATGAAGAGCAACTAATGATCAATTTGGCTAAGTGTTTGTTCATGCAAGAGGAGATCATCTACTTGGGATTTTTAATCTCCCAAGGTGAGTTAAAAATGGACCAAGAGAAGGTGAGTGCTATACTATCTTGGCCAACACCTAAGACTATGAATGATGTCTAGAGTTTCCATGTTTTAGCAACTTTTTATAGGAATTTTATAAGGAATTTTATAAGGTAATTTAGTCATGTTTGTGCACCTATGCTTGACACCATAAAGGGAGGACAAAAATGCAAGTTTAGTTGGACCAAGGAGGCAGATGACTCATTTGAAACTCTAAAGAAGAAAGTTGTAGAACAACTAGTCTTTGCCCTACTAGACTTCAACAAGATATTTTAGGTAGACTATGATGCAATCCACATGGCTATTGGAGTAGTACTCAGTCGAGAAGGAAGACCAATTGCCTTTTTGAGTGAAAATCTAAATGATGCCAAGAGGAGATACTCATCTTATGACTTTGAGATGTATGCTTTGGTTCAGTCATTGAAGAAGTGGAGGCACTATTTATTGCCTAAGGAGTTCATAGTTTTTACTGATAATCAGGCTCTAAGCTTCATAAATAGTCAAGAGAAGTTAAACCACCGGCACATGAAGTGGGTAGAAACCCTACAAGCTTTCACCTTTAACCTCAAGCTTAAGAAGGGGGTTAAGAACAAAGTTGCAGATGCCTTGAGCAAGAGGGTCTTAACTATCAATCAAATCAAGATGTAAAGTGTTGGAATTGACTCCTTGAAGAACATGTATGATGATGATGAAGACTTTGGAGAGATCTACATGGTATGTGAAACTTTTGGTGACTAGTATTATGTTGAATTTTTTGAATTTCTAATACAAGATGGATTGCTATTTAAAGGTGGATAGTTATGTATATGTAAGTGTTCAATGAGACTGAATATCATTAGGGAGAAGCATTGTGGAGCAATGGCAAGTCATTTTGGCCTTGACAAGACTCTAGACATAGTGAAGAGACACTATTACTTGCCTAAGTTGCAAGCAGATGTAAGGAAGTTTGTGGAAACATGTGTAATATGTTAGAAAGCCAAAGGGAAGTCCACTAATGCAAGTTTGTACCAGCCCATACCCATTCCTTCTAGGCCATGGAAGAGAATAAGTATGGATTTTGTGTTGGATCTACCCAGGACAAGGAGGGGTTTTGACATTGTTTTTGTAATGGTGGATAAATTTACCAAAATGGCTCATTTCTTGCCATGTAAAACCTCTTGTGATGATTCATATGTTGCAGATTTGTTTTTCAAAGAAATAGTCAAGATACATTGATTGCCACTAAACATAGTTTTAGACAAGGATGTTAAGTTCATAGGTCACTTTTGGAGGTCTCTTTGGAAGAAGTTGGGAACTAACCTAGCTTTCTCATCAGCCTACCATCCCCAAATGGATGGGAAAACTGAAGTTGTTAATAGGTCCTTGGGGAACCTATTAAGATGTTTGACAAGACAACATGGAGAGAAATGGGACAACATACTATCACAGGCAAAATTCTCATACAATGACACCATAAATAGGAGTACCGGGAAGTCTCCTTTCCAAATTATGTATGGCATCTACCCCAGAGGTGTGTTAGAGTTGAGGGAGCTACCTAAGGAAGAATCCATTAGTGTAGATGGTGAAGCTTTTGCATCAGCCATAAAGGAGGTACATGATCAAGTAAAGTCTCATCTCCAACAATCTGTAGAAAAGTACAAGGCTCATGCTGACAAGAAAAAAAGAGGTGTACAGTTTGATGTTGGGGATTTAGTATGGGTACATTTTTAGAAAGAGAGACTCCCAAAAGGAAAAATACACTAAGCTCATGTAGAGGAAGATTGGACCATGTTAGATTTTGAAGAAATGTGGGCAAAATGCTTATGAAATCCAACTTCCTCCTGATCTTGGATTGTCACTCATTTTCAATGTGTGTGATCTTACACTTTTCAAAGGTGATGGCAATGAAGTGGAGGAACCAATGCAGGTTGTAGTAGACAATGATATTCCAAGGCATGAATTGCCAAATTTGAGCAAGATTCTAGACACTAGAATCACAAAGAGGACAAGGAACAAGGATTACATAGAGTGTTTAGTGGCTTAGCAGGACAAACTAGATTCTAAAGCAGTTTGGATGACAGATCAACAAATTTCCAACCATGGTGTAGATCTTCAAACTCTAATCTCAAGTGGGATTGAGATCTCTTCTCCCAGGGAGTATGGTGCAAGATCACCTCATCAACAAGTAAATCATGGCTCTAAGGATGAAGAATAGGATCATAGTGGTTGTTTTAGTGTCTTCTATTTATGAAAGTTTTATGTATTCAATAAAGACCCCACCATGTACACCAATGTCACTGATTAGGCAATTTGATAAGCCAATTGGGACAATGTGGTCAATAGGGGTAGTAGGATGTTTTTTTTTTTGTTTGATAGGTTCTAGGATGTTTTAGGAGTTTTTGGTTGATCCAAGTGTGTGGATCCCAACCTTAGAGAGTTTGACAACTTTTGAGTGCAAAAGTGCAACTTTTCAAAATGCTATTGATGTAAGCCTCTCAACAGCTCCAACCTCTTCCAAATTTAGTTGCAAAATATTGGAGAGGGATATAAACATTGTGGAAAATATTCCCAAGGTTGGGTGTGATTTTTGGATTGAAGTTTTGATGCAGTAAACATTGAATAAACTGAGTTTTCCCAAAAAATTTGAAATTGTAGAGATTGTACGTCCTTGACCGGCTTGAATCTAACAAAACCATTCATGGAGTAGATAGAGGAATGGACTAGATTTTATTTGGTGGTGGTCTAAGGCTTTGATTGTTTCTATGTAGTGAGAAACCCTTGTTTTTCTGACTGTAACCCAGAAAACCATGGTTTGAGTAGGGTTTCGCCAAATAATGGCCATATCTTGCATCTCCTTCCTCTAGAAGTTAATTGCTTTGGTGGAATACAATATTGGTTGGTTTACATTAAGTTTTTCATGGGATTTTGTAGGGAATACTTGGTTGTGAAGCGCTTGGAGTGAATCTAGGTAGGCATTTCCATGTGACTACCTTAAGCAAATTTAGGACAGTCATCCTAAAATCTGATAGCAGTTGATTTCAGGTATGTAACCTTGGAATTAGAGGTTATTCACCATTACCCACATGCTCATAAATTTTTTTTTTCAATTGGGATACCAGTAAAGGGGGTTTCTTTGTAAATTAGACCTAATTGCCCTAACTAGGTCTCTAGGCTTCTAAAGGGTTCGGACTTTTAGGTTGCAGATCTTACCATACCATTTTAGGGATGAGTTTAACTCCCTAAAGGGTATCTAGAATGTTTAGTATTTTTTCTAAGTGTGTGGAATATTTTGGAGTTAAAGCCAAAATACTGGTATAGAAAGGCTATTAGCCTAAGGGGTAGGTTTCCAAAGGAGGTATAAGGAATTGATGTCTAAGTCTAAAACCAATGCTTGGAATAGTTCTTAGATGTCATCAATGGACCAATTCCAAATCCCCTAAGAGAAGGAGTCACTGGTGAGGCATGTTGGAGAAGTTAAATCCTTTCACTCATCTTGAGTAGGTGTTAGGCTTGAGTAGTGGAGAGTAGTTCTAAACCTTAAGATGTGGAGTCTTTCCTTGTAGGGTCATTTTTATCATTTGAAGGGTCAGACCCTAACCTTTTGGACTTGTTCTTAGGTGTATGCAAGCCTCTGCATCAATGGTGGCTAGATGCCCCCTCCTGATCTAGTCGTGGGGGTGGCCCCATGGGGGTGTATCATGATATGGACTACGAGTGACTCCGTGAGGAGCTCCTATGATCCCTCACCATCATGATCTGATGATATGTGGTTGCCTCTATCTATGATGCAACTAGGTCATTCTCTGTCTATCTCTCATAGGACTGCCATCTCCGTCCAAATAGGGGAGAAAAGGTCATCGTGTCATCCTATACTCCTCATGGATCTGTGTGATATTTGTGAGGAACTAGGAATGTGTGCAGTCATAATGAGGTTTGTCACTAAATTCTAAATCAAAGAACACCACTCCTGAATGGTAGCTACAAGATAGAGAGAAATTTTTCATCAGGAACATTCTATATCATCAAATCTAAAGCAAGTAAGATACATAAGTTAATCAATAAAATGACACCTTACCTGAATCTCCCTCTCATCAATAGGGATCATGGACAATGACTTCTTGAGACTGGGACTCACTAGGCTCTCTACACTCATACTATATTTGTTTAGTATGTGTGAGCCGAGGGGGACTAGGATTAGGACCCCTTATAGGGTCCTTCTTCGCCCACAGTGGGAGACTTAGTGGATCTAGGGCTATGGTATCCTCCCCGAAGTGATGAGGAACTGCATCTAACTCATCCTCCTCCTCATCTTCATCCTCCTTCTCCTCCTCATCCTCCTCATCCTCCTCATCTTCATCCTCATCCTCATCCTCCTCATCTTCCTCCTCCTCTTCATCCTCCTCATCTTTCTCCTCCTCTCCATCCTCCTCATCATCTCCATCCTGATCTCCCTCTCCAATATCAGGATTGTCTTTGTTTGCCTCTTACTCTCTTCCATCATCTACCTAATCATCTGAGCCCTCCTTAGATGCATCAGATCCCTCTCCATCACCTGACTATCTCCATGGTTTAGGGTTCCTGCCAGGGAAGTCTACAAGGAAGATGGCCCCAGGGTATGTCCTCCCCCACCATGTGATGTACCATCAATGTGTGCCTAAATCATCTCTATAGTCTATCACTATCTCCTGATCTAACCCATCTGAATTTGTGATGTCGATCTCATCATAGGTAGGCCTAGGAATGGTTCCTATCCTTAGCATCACGCATGAGTGTTAGATGTACACAGACACATTAGTAGGAACACACTACTCAAACCCGAACTATCACCAGACTTGGTTGAAGTAGAAGGGAATGACTATGAGGCTGTACTACCCCTCTAGTAGATGGTTCCTCTGCATGTTGAACATCTACCTGTGTATCCCTACCCACATGTACATCCTAAGGTATGGTCTCCATATGACTCTACCCACTATCAATCTATTTAAGATCAACCTCTAATGTAGGAGATCACCGAATTTCCACTCATGGGAAAGAGGATAAGCAAATACCCTAGAGTGTTGTAGGACTAGCTCTATGGGGGCTCCAATAGGCCTTGTGTAGGTAATATGCTCAAACATCCACACCTGTAGTAGTGTGCATGTCATCAGGCTACATCCCTATCCAAACACATACTCCCCAAGGTCATGATAGAGATGCACAAGCATGCTTTGACCCCAACAGTATACTCTCCTATGTATCTCCATTATTCAAATAGTGTATATGAGTCCTCCATGTATATGTGTTTCACACCCTTTAGGGCACATGGCTAATGCAAGGGTCACAATCATTAGTTACCTCACCAATAGAACCTCACTGGTAGGGTGTAGGAGCTAGCTGATGATGCGGCCCCTCATCTCATTGCATATCACTCTCCCCACAACATATAATTTCTCTCTTCTATAATCCTCCTCTGTCTGGTTAGATCGATATCTCATGGTCTCTCCTCTAATGGGAAGGCATAGAATGTGGTATACATCCTCAAGGGTGAATGTCATCTCCCCCATAGGTAGCAAGAATGTCGAAGTGTTTGCACCCCACCCCTCCATTAGTGCCATTAGCATCGTAGAATGGAATTGGATGGTCGACATGGACATCGCATCCTACAAGCCCACTACATGTAGAAAATCTCTCTCTCCCACTGTAAGCCTTGGGATCTACTCCCGAAGGCTCTGAAAGGTGAGAATGGCGGTATGCTCATGTATGTATGGCAGTGTCTACAAAATGCAAAGCAATCTATCATCAATAATCGATCAATCATTACTATCATCTACTTAGTGCAATCATTCTATCAGTTCTAGCGTTCATTACCTTGATCTTGTGTTACCACTAGTCATCCTAAATAGGGAGAAGGGTGCCCTACTGGGACCATGGTGCCCAGATGGGACCAGGGCACCCTAGGAGGACTAGTGCACCCCCTTGGGACCATGGCACCCTAGAAGGACCAAGGCACCCTAGGACCATTACATGTCTGAAACGAGGGCCCTAACTCAGACTAGGTGATGACATCATCATTCCTAAAAAAATTTGAAAGCATGAAAAAGTCAAAAGCGGTCGACGGAAGGTCAACTCACCTCATCGAGTGGTCGGTCAGTGAGTATGAACTGGTGTAGGATCTCCATCCACGTAGGTCGCTCAAGTCAGTGTCGAGGCATGATGGCTTGTATGTGGGCTAGTCTGTAGTGAATAGTGCCAAAAAGTTAGAAAGTGACAAATGAAGGTGTCACTTTCATATTTGTGTTATGCACTTTTTGACTTTATGTTTTTATGTTAAAACCCTAATTTCTACACATTTTCTTCAATCTATCATATCTTGAGCTATGAAGTTCTGATTCTCACACCATCAGTGATGTTGGAATCATGAGTTTGCCCTCTCACTTTGTATTAGTTCCATAATGTGCTTGGATGAGCAATCAAGCCTTGATGTGAAATTCCTTCATCAAAATTTTTATCACAATTCACTGTGGAAAACATGATACATTGTTACACCTCACTAATAAGCAAGTCGAAATAGGGGGTGTAATATAGCTACCCACAAATTTCATCATCTTCCTTAGTAAGCATTAGGTGATTTTGTAATCTAACATGTGGTTTTGTAGGGTGTGGTTCCTAATCGTGTACTGCAGATACCGCTGGGGGCTTCATTTGACAACTTATGGATATATCTTTTTTCAAATAATGTTTACTTTTATGTACTTTAGCTTGCATATGCATGTAGTGTCATATTACTACTAAAGTGTGGGCTAAATGTAGTAGCATAAATTGTACACTCTTGCTAGGGTGGTACAATTTCACACTTAGGTTAGCACCTGCCATAGTGTGTCTTGCATCTTGCATTTCTAATTACCCTTTAAGCATTTAATTAATTAATTTAATTAAATCTAAGGTCATGTTTCATCACTTTACGCATTATAATGTTGGGCCCTTTACCTTAAGTGTGACCCTTTTCATCGTATTCCTCCAATGAATCATTTAATCATAAACCCTAATTATGTCTTATTTTGACCATTTAGGCCTGATTTTGCATTTCAAATATCTCAGAATCAGTTGTAACTTTGGGATGCACTCCAATATCATTATATCTAATGGCCCTAGAAATTTGGTGAAAAGTTGGTTGGATCATGGTGGGAATGCACATGGTTCGTGACTTTTTCCTCAAAATTTTGGGACCACAATCCTATGATATAATAATGCTTAACCCCAAAATATCAGTGGGAAATTCAAATCCTAGGTCGGCCTAAACATGAAATTAAGACCTAGGGTGTCATACTTAAGAGCTCTCTTTCTTCATTTGAAGGGGTCTTCTTCTAAGAATCTAAGAGCAAGTTTTTGGAGTATTAGAGCCTTCTTTGTAGTCAAAGAGTAGATAATTGAAGTCTTAAACAACATTCAACATTCATCCATCAAACATTCATCAAGCATCATTTTATCAATTGGGGGCTTTTGAAGATTTAGAAGAGCAATAGGAGATCACCAACTAACGATTGGCGTGTACCTCTCCCATGGGGTTGGGTATACTTTCATGTCTTTGCATAAGATTCATTTTGATCCATATTCATGCTTTAGATCACTTTTCATTATGGATTTAAAGCATTTACTTTGTCAGTTATAAGCAATTAGGGTTGCTCTAGGTTGTTTACTTTCATTCATAGGATCTTGCACACACACAAGGTTCTTACACACACATTTTTGGTATATTATCGGGTATTCATGGAGGTGGAAATCACCAAAATAGGGGTTTGACTAAGGAAAAACCCTATATAGCCAACCCAAACCCTCTTGTTCAGCTTCAAGTATAGGTTCAAATTCGAGTGTCGTTGGAAGTTTTGAGACTGGAAGAGCACATAGGGATAGTTTTGGGTTGTAGATCTTGGAAAAAACCCGAAGGACAGGGGCGTGGCACCTTGGTCCTACCTAGGACAGTGGCATGGCACAATGTTCCTACCCTTTGTCAGTAGGACTTTGCAAAACAACATTTTGTAGGTTTTAGAATCCCTCATGTCAATTGCAACTCCAGAATTGCAAAATCAGGACAGTGGCATTGCACCCTAGTCCCCGACATTTTTGTTCAGAATTCAGACATAGGTGCACCTCTGATTTTTCCTTTTGATCTATACTTTTTAGTAGTGTATCAGTTGTTCTCTGATTTGCATTCTCAGATTAGGATTTGCTTGCTTACTTGCATTATAGGTTAGATTGCATTTTGCATCATTCCTCTCTCTTATTTACAATAAAGGAATAAAAAAACTAAGAGGTAATCCATGGCTCTCTCTTTTTCATAAGAAGTAGCCAATGTGTGTTACCTCCCTAGGATTTTTGTATTTCATGAGTGTGTATGAGAGTGGGATTAGGGTTTCCATACTTAGTCTCACTTTTTCCCCTACACACCCTCTTTGTTTTTTAGCAGTGAGATCTAGGCAGTGTACTTGAATGCATGTGCATTCTCCTATGTAATATTTCTATACTTTTGTAGAGTATATTTATATTGAGGGTTCATCCCCACCATGGTTTTTCCCTTAACTGAGTTTCCACATAAAAATGTTGGTGTTATGGTGTTGTTTATTGCTTTGTGTTTCTGCATTTTCCTTTTGTTCATTTGCATCAAGTGGTTGAAAGAACAAGTTAACATAGTTAAAAATTGCAGAACACTAATTCACCCCCCTCTCAGAACAATATACATCAACAAAAAATAGGAAGGGTTTAGAGACTACCATGATCAACATTTTAATCTGGAATCATTTTCAATTCTTTTCTTGTTCTACCTATCTAATATAATGTCTAGTCAAGTCTCAACATATTCTACTTGAGGGAGAGCATCATTAGGGTGCTTTACCTCCAACCACAGACCTAGCAGTCCCCCATACACTTTTCTTACAAAAGGGGCCCTACTCTTCACAAGGGTGCTGATACAGGACTAGGTCTAATTTCCATCTGAGCCTAGTTTTTAGAAACCTACATTACTCTAGTATATCACACACTATAGGTTCCTCCTAACTAGCATAGCCCTCTAACTGGATAATGTATTTGGTTCAAGTTAACTAACAAGCACATGCAAAACCTTGTGCTACCTTAACCAAAGGTTTTGTATAATTTGTAGAGCATGTTGAACACGTAGCCATTGTTCACCACCCCACTCAACTTGAGACATACTATCACTTATAGGCTTCAAATAATTCATTGTTCTAAGTTTGACAAATGACATATGGGGATGCTCTCACTGCATTTCATCCTTGCCAATGTAGGACAATACAAGTAAGTTAGATAAGATGATTGTGTGTATTTGTTCAAGAATCATTGATCAACCCAACTTCAAACTCTCCTAGTATAAGTGTACTAGAAAAATAAGAATGGTATTCTTCAATAAAATCATTATTTATGGATGAACACTCTTTCATAATTTAAATCATTACTGAACAATGTTCCTTTAGACACCTAAATTTTTCCTAGCCTAATTAAATAACTTGTATTTACTATTTATTTAATTATTCATTTTTACTTCAATTAATTAAATGAATATTTATAATTTATTTAATTAATTCACTAAGCCTTTTCAAAGCCCCTTTTCTATCCTAATTTAAATAAATATTTTATTTATTTAAATTTCTCTTTTTCCTAAATTAAATAAATAAATAACTTATTTATTTACATTTTCCCTCTTTCCATTATCCAAATGACAAGTGATCCCCGTTTTCATAATCCATCTTAGCCATCTCCTTTATGTTATTATTTCCTCTACCTACCCTTAAATCTTAGCCGACCACCTTTTATCTCACCTCTTAATCACATCCTTCCATTTATAGGATGTTCTCTATAAAAGAAGCTTCCTCTTCTCATCTTCCATATATCAAATCTTGAAGCATAATTACACTCTATCAAAATCATAGATTACATTAAGTCTAGATTATCACAACCATGTCCATTCTTCATTGAGCTCTTCTACAAGCATAAAAATATGAGAGCAACCATATCAAAACAAGATCGATGGCGATAGGAAAACAATGAAAATCAAACCCATTTGAATGTGTGAAGGTATCATTTGGTTTATTTTATGATTTTGCACATTTGATGGTTCTTCATTGATGTTTTATTGAATTTTATTATAGACTTAGGGTTTTGTGGTTGGAACTATAGGGTTTGCAATAGGGTTCAAATTCAACATATACATTTTGGCACATCTGGTGGGATTCTTGTCCCTTGTTTTCTAACATTTTCACTTGCGTTTCAAGTGTTTGTAGATTTGTAGGTTGCATTTACAATGTTTATGGTCGTTTTTGTGTCTCTGACAATTTTTGTTGGGTTTTTGTATCTTCCATCAAAATTTCTTTTCAATTGTTTATCTAGAATCATCTTGTCACATATATGACACTTAGTGGCATGTGTGTGGTAGATCTAAGCGTATTTGTGATTTTTTCTTTCTGCAATTTGTGTTTTTATTTCTATTGTGTATGTATGGCTAGGGTTTCTCTTTTTCTACAAAATATTCTATCACATTTTTTATACTTCCTATCACGTCTATGGAACTTATTGATGTGTATGTGGTTAATTTTGATGCAGATATAGCTAATCTTAATGCATTTGTGGTTGATATTGTCACATATGTGGCTTTGCAAGTATTTCTAATTTGGTGGGTTATCATTCAATGTTCCCACATTTTTGGATGCCATTCATTTGTTTGTAGAAGGTTCCCTCTTTTTGCTTGTATTATCTTGATGCTAATCCTTGTGTTGCAGGTTGAGGGTTATTTTTGAAACTACTAATCCATTTGTGTGTAGGGGTAGCTAGGTGTATGTGATTTCATACATTAGATCACTTTTCAAGTTGGTGCACTAAAAAGAATCCTTGTTTGAAGTTTTTGATGTGCTTGAATGCTTTATGTTGTATAACCCTAAGGTGTTTGTGAAAGTATCTTCTCCCCTCTCCTTCGTGGACCTTGGGTGCAAGAGAAATCACTAAAAATATTCTTTTTTTTTTGTATAGGTCGTACCTTTGGAGAAGTGATCACTCCAAGAGGGACGATGCAAAGAATTTTTTCCTTTGGGATGCTATATAAAAAATTAAGGTAAAATCCAAGGTCTTACTGGTGAGTACCTTGCTGACAGTGCCAATTTGAAAGGGGAGGTACCCACATTTATGTAAGGTGTATAGTTCTCCAAGTAGGGTTGTTTAAAGCCTTGAGTTACTTGCTAGGCATTAATAAGGCATCAAGTCCCTAAATAGTGATTAGAAACCTTATTCTAGAGGCCCACCATATTGATTAAGTTTTGTTGGTGTCATTCTTAGTGCAAAGGTGTAGAATTGCACCTTGAAGTTACTCACTAAATAGATCCCTTGAGATGAGATAAAATTCCTTGGATTTACATAAACTATACATAGCTTTTTGGGGAGAGGGTGATTCGGTCATCCTTCCAAACCTAGAGGTCCCTACTTGTCCTCTCTTGCAAATTAAATATTGCAAAGCACCCCTTAATGTGTTTTTCTTTTGAGTCGAAGGAGATTCCAAGTGTAGGCCTGATTTTGTTGCCATTAGACATTGACTTTAGGAATATGAAGTATTTGGTGTGTCTTATTTTACGATAAGACCAATAAAAATTAGGGCTTTGAGGAGCCTAGCCCATACCCTTGCTATCATTAATCACACAATAGCCATTGTGTCTTCTTGTTTGCAGTGTTTTCTTGTCACAATAATCATCAAACAATCAAATTTGGTCACATTTGGTACCCAAAAACAAATTTAGACTTGGACAGACATTAGGCAAAAAATTATTTCATCAGAAATGCATCTTTGTGACATCTTTTCATGTGTGTGGCACTTCCTTTTGTTGCAATGTGTATGCTCTTGGTCTCCTTATGTTGTGCAACAAAGAACTCAGGTTTGTGACATGGCTTAACTACCTCCTATGGATTCTATAATTTTAGTGGTTGTATTGAGCATTAACATGTCGATCTTTTGGTGCAATGACAACCATACTTCTAACAAGTGGTATCAGAGACTAGGTCACAAGTTCAAACCCCCTCACTTGCACTAGGAGGGATTGTTGCAAGGTGTGTTCCCTTGGTCTCCTTGTCCTGTGCAACGTAGCGCTTGAGTTTGTGACATGACTTAACCACCTCATGTGGATTCTATAAGTCTAGTGGTTGTATCAAGCATTAACATGTTGATCTTTTAGTGCAACAAAAAATGTACTTCTAACACCTTTCGCATCTCTAAGACATATTACTATGTTTGTGGAGCATCTTGTTGTATATCTATCACTTACTATCACATCTGTGGTTTCTATAAAATTACATATTTGGACATTTTTGTCACATATCTAGACATTATTTTTGTGTATTTGGATCTTAAAAATGCTTTTATGGCATACATCATCACGCCCCTAGTATCTTTCTATGTATCTAGTTATAAATATTAAAAAGGCTTCTCGACTAATTTCATAGGATTCCTAGTCAATCAACCATCAGGTCACAATTGTTTCTTTTCCATTTTCAGCCTCTTTAGACTTTCATTCATCCAAAACATAAACCTTGCCAAAGTTAAAAAGTTATCCTATTGTCTCCACTATCTTGCATCAAACTTTGATATCCCTAGGTGATCTCTTGCTTAGATCTATATTCTTCAAGGAGGACACTATTATAATCTCTAGAGTTAGGATAACTTACCTTGGAATTTTTCATCTCCTTGAAATTCATATCTTTCTTGAGTATTGATTTGTGGCTATCTATCTGATGCAAGAGCATCCTCGATTCATAGAAATCTTGCATCAACTAAAAAGATTTTCTTTCTATTTTTCTTTATGTTTGTAGTTTTAGCATTTCTTTCTGCATGTCTTGGTTTTGGCTCACCAGATCCTATGGAGTTGGATTCTACTTGAAGACTTGATCATTTTTCTTATTTCCTAACCGCATCGCATTTGGAACATATTCTAACAAGTTATCACTATCGGTTTCCTTGACAATTTCCCATTACTAGTTGACAATTTCCCATTACTGTTTGCCTGGACCTATTTTGGTGATCTTTCAGAACCCCTTCTAAATCTTACAGAGCCTTGGGTGTTGATTCCGATGTTCCTTGGTGTTTGGTCAACCTTTTCCCGCTATGTACACTTCACCCTTTGGATTTTCTAGGGGAATCTCTTGACGGAGGCCGACCTTGTTGATTTTACATGTTAGGTCTTGTTCTTCAGGTTTTGATCCCTTTTTGGGTCGACTGGATCCTTTGGATTGTATATATAATTGTAATTGCACATTAGAATGGAAGCAATCAAAGAATCAAGTAGCTAGACTTAGCGTAGAAGATAGATCTTAAGATTGAAGGTCCCAGTTGTGACCTATTCTATATTTGAGCATGTTCTAGCAGGCCTATGAGTCAGTTATATTGTAACCCGATTGTTACCGATTGGTTATAATCAATTTTTATGTTATAATACAATTTGTTTTGCATTGCCTCCATCCTATCTTTGTTTTATGTTGTGTTACTCTTGTTGATTGGTCCAGATTGATATCTTTGAGGTCCCTCCTAACAGGTGACTTCTTCACTATCATAGCCCTAATCCTATCGTCATTTTGGAACCTCATTTTAGAACTTTTGCAAGGTAAACTACCAACTTTTGGTCATTTTCATGTCTTTGCCCCATCATTACCCTTTGTCACCTTTCCATTCACCCAATTCAAAATTGTCCCCTATATGGTTGAAACTAGATCCCAAAGACTTAGAAGAGAAGCCCAAGAAGATCAAAGATATCAAGACATGGATAATTACACTTATGATGAAGAATAATTTACAATATCATGACTTTAAAAAATTGTGGTAGTGTGCAAAATTCAGAAAATGAGTCCTTAACCTCAGTAGAATTTCAATATTATTTGTCCAATTCAAAATTCAACAAGTTGCTTGAAATAATTTTATGCAAGGATCCCCAAAGCTATATCTTAATTCTTTCTCAAGATGGTGTTGGTGCTATTATAAAGAGACATAGAGATATCCCAATGTCTGAGTCACCTTAATTCCTTTTGCAAAAACTAGACATTCCTATCCAAATGCATACTCGACAAACCCATGAGAAATCTCATACCAATGACCTTCATGGCCAAAGAACTATCAATACACATACTGATGACCAATACCAAGATCAAAATCAAGATACAAACCAAGGTCATACTCATGGTCATACATCCACTAGACAACCTTGTGTTTCATTTCAGGATCACATCCAAGGTCATACCCAAGATCAACACTAAGAATCAATCAAGGTCATAGTCGTGGTCATGGTCCCACTATAGAATCTTGTGTTATATTTGATGAGCACAACCAAGGTCATCTTTCTAATACCCATCATACTCATGGTTATGATGCTAACACCTATTCGAGGTTCTATAATCAATATACCAAGGTCATATTCTAGGTGGATGCAACAATTACATTCCTCCTCTACCACCTCCAAAAGACCCATATAGTTACATTCCTCCACCTGGTACTTGATGTCCTCATTATATTCCTCCTCCCAATGGTCATTACAACACCTTCATTCCTCCTCCTCCACCCAATGGCTCATACATAGGGATACATTGAAGGAATACAACACCTCTTGGCAATGATTTGCAACGGGAAATGAAGGAATTACTTTAACAAATACCTAGTATGGGTATGCTTGTCAAGGATTACTCACTTTAGGACATTTTACCTTATACTTTCAAAAGGAATATACCCATGCCACCCTTTCCCCCTAATTTTGATGTGCCTAAATTTGACAAGTAAAAGGGAAAAGGTGATCTTAAGGAGCATATTAGAGAATTCTTCAACACTTTTTATAGAGGTTGCTCATGATGATTAGTACCCAATGAATCTCTTCACACATAGTCTAGGGGACAAACTATGGAGTGGTTTTCACAATTACCTCCTTGGATTAGTTATTGGGATGACTTGGTTAAGAAATTCATTCATCACTTCTCCTATAACATTGAGTATGAGGTCTTTGACAACTTTATGCAATGCCACTAAAGAATGTAATGCAAAAAAAAATTCGTCATTTTTTACAAAGATGGAGAAGTTTGGCTAGTCAATGCTCATGTCTTGTTCCACAAAACAATTAGTTGAGATGTTTACATAAAACCTAAATTGGGAAATGGGTATGAAGTTTGCAAATTATGTTTGACCACATTTCAAGAATTTGTTGAGAAAGGCTTGTTTGTTGAGAAGGTCCTTCTTGAACAAGGTGTTATCAAAATTTTCAAAGATAACAAATATGATTCTAATTTAAAGGAAAAGCGTCACTTTTGGAACAAGAATAAGAATATCCTTAATGATGGGTTGTGGATGCAAACATGGAAAAACCCTTGGTAATTTTTCGTGAAACTAGTTCATTGATGAATCAACAAAATACCCAAAGGGAAATAAGGCCTACGACAAAAAGGAAATACACACCTTTGGGAAAACCAATTGAGTTAGCATTACAAAGGTTGGTTGCCAATAATCTCATTACTTTACTAGAAAATTGGCCTTTTGAACCGAGTGTCAAGCCTCCATGGTGGAATGACAATTAATATTTGGAATACCATAGAAATAAAAGGCAAAAGACTAGCAATTGTCATAAGCTTAAGAACCTTATTGAAGATCTTATTGAGAGTGTTTCAATTGAATTTGAGGGTCATTCATCCACTGAAGAACATGTAGCATTTAAGGATCCCTTGCCTAAACATGATAAAGGAAAAGCTCCCAAGACTACTTCTAACAATGCCAATTATGCCAATGTCTCTTATGAGTATACCATTAACCATATTTATGAGATGGACCGTGATGTCTCTACAATAACTTTTAAAGACAAAACCCTTCCATGTAATGTAACAACCCATTGAGGTAAATTGACCTTGCAAGGTACTATTTCCAAACCTATTTCCTCATCCAATTAGTATGACCTTGTTGAGAAACTTGAAAAAACACCAGTCCATATATCCATCCTTGAGCTTTTATGCATATCCCCTTCACATAAGGCTATCTTAGTGGTGCAGTCACCAGTTAAGAGGGACCTCAAAGAGATAAATCCAGACCAGGCAGCAAGAGTAAACACAACAGAAATAAGAGGATGTGATGGAGGTAATGCAAAATTGAATGAATTAGATCATGAAAACTGATTATAGATAATCGATAACATCTGGATTACAAGATTTGGCTCACTAGCCTACTACATACATGGTCAATTATAAAATTGGTTAACTCTAGACTTTCAAATGTTAAGATCTATCTCTATGTTCTATCTCCTTGATTTATAATGCTTAATTACAATTATTTATATGAAACAAGGGGATCTGATCGACCAAAAGGGATCAAATACTAAAGAACAAGATCAAACGTGTAAAACTAACAGGTTGGCCTCCACCAAAGAGATTCCTCTAAAAAATCCAAAGGATGAAGTACATATCAAAGGGAAGGTTGGCCACATGCAAAGGAACACTGAAATCAAAGAACTGGGGCTTTGCAAGCTACAAAAGGGATCCAAGAGATTCACTAATAGCAAATAGGTCCAAGTAGTTTTGGTGCCTTTTAGAGAGACTCTGAGAGATGGAATTTCTACCTCCAGTGGTAAAATAGCTTCTGATCCATAGAACAATGAGAAAGGTGTTGCTCCTATAGGTGTACGGATGCTAGTTCTGTATGCCCAAAGTGCTGGATTGAGTTGTACATGCCAATCTTTGCCTACATCATTCACTATTTTCTTTAGGATTTTCAGTATTGTCTTGTTGGATGCTTCTGCCTGACCATTCCCCTGGGGGTAGTATGGTGTAGATAACTGATGTTGTATTTTGAATTGTTCACATAGCTCTTGGACATCTTGGTTTTTGAATGGTCATCCATTATCGGTGATGATGGAGCTTGGAATACCATATCTACAGATCAGATAGTTTAGGATAAAGGAGGCAATTTGTTTTCCAGTCACTATGGTCATGGGGACTACTTCTATCCACTTCGTAAAGTATTCTGTTGCAGTTATAATGAACTTGTTTCCATGTGAAGATGAAGGATGAATTTTGCTGACCAAGTTGAGTCCCCACTAACAAAAGGGCCAAGATGTTGTAAATGGTTGTAGTTCTTGTGTTGGTGCATGTATCAAATTGCCATGGATTTGGCATTTAGGACACTTCTTGGCGAAGTGGTAAGAATATTTTTCCATTGTAGGCCAGTAGTATCCCATCCTTAGAATCTTTTTAGCAAGGGTAGTTCCACTTGAATGTGTGCCACAAATACCTTCATGAAGCTCATGTAAAGTAGAATTAGATTCATTACGATCAAGGCAACGAAGAAGAGTACCATCTAGACCTCGATGGTACAAAGTATCAGTCGTAAGGGTATAACAGGCAGCTTGTCGAGTAAAGTTACATTTTTGGTTTCGGGATTGGTCAATGGGTAGGGTGTTGTTCTTTAGATAATCATATATCGGTCCATACAAAAGGGAATCCGAACTAGTCAATGCATAGACAACATGGGATTCAAAGTGGTCATAGGCTGGGGAGAACAGTTGCTCTACCAGAAACTCGTAAGGACTTCATTGCTCTAGAATCTGTAGTAATGAAGTGATAGTAGCCATTGCATGAGCTGCTTTGTTGTTCAACCTTGGTATTTGCTTGAAGGTGATGTGTATAAAATACTATTTGAAGTCATTCACCATTCATTTGTAGTGTAGTAGCTTGTCATCTTTTGTTTGATAGTCATTGTTGATTTGATTGACGACTAGTTGTGAGTCTCCATAGACCTTTAACTCTGTGATTTTCCATTCTACGGCCATTTTGATGCCTATAACCAATGCCTCATATTTAGCCACATTATTTGTGCATTGTAACATAAGCCAATATGATCTTGGTATAGTGTGTCCTTTAGGAGTGATGAAGAGAATGCCAACACCTGAACCATGTTGTGTGTAGGATCCGTCAAAGTATAGGGTCCATTGCTTGGTAGAAATAGCAAGAATGTCTCTATCCAGAAATTTAATCTCCATAGTTTGTTTTCCTGGTAGCAGTGCCTCAGCTAGTTGATTTGCAATTGCTTGTCCTTTGATAGCTCTTTGTTTTGTGTAGTGGATGTCAAATTCACTGAGAATCATGACCCATTTAGCCAATCAGCCTGTAAGAGCTGCCTTGCTGAGTAGATATTTGAGAGGATCAATTTTTGCCACTAGCTTAATTGTGTGTGATAGCATATAATGTTGAAACTTTTGAGAAGGGAAGACTACTATTAGACAAGCCTTCTCAATGAATGTATAGTTGAGTTCATAGCCATTCAATATCTTGCTGATGTAGTATATGGCTCATTCCTTTCCTTGTTGATCTTCTTGTGCCAATAGTGCCCCTAGTGATATATCTGTTGTTGAAATGTATAAAATGAGTGGCTTTCCTACTATTGGTGGTACTAGAACTGGTGGGTTCATCAGATACTATTTGATTTGATAAAAAGATTCTGCACACTTGGCTTCCCATCTAAAAGGTACATTCTTATGTAGCAAATGATTGAATGGTAGACTTTTATCAGCTAGTTGAGCGATGAATTGCCTGATTGATTGGATTCATCCTTGTAGAGATCTAAGCTGACTAATATTCTTTGGTGGTGGCATCTCCATAATGGCTTGTACCTTTGTTGGATCTACTTCAATACCTTTAGCTGAGACTATGTAGCCTAGTAACTTGCCTGATGTAACCCCGAAGACACACTTCTTAGGGTTGAGCCTGACTTGGAATTTTTTGTTAAGATGCTGAGGTTTTCTTCTCTAGTGAAGGATTTAGCTAGTAAATCATCCACATAGTCTTCCATGAAGGTATGCATCATGTCATGAAATATTGTTGTCATTTCTCGTTGATAAGTAGCTCCTACATTCTTTAAGCCAAAAGGCATAACATTCCAACATTACATTCCCCAAGGACAGGTAAACATTGTTTTATCTTGATCCTTTGGGGATATTTTTATTTGATTATAGCCTGAAAACCATCCATTAGTGAGAGCATTGCATGGCCTTCTGTGAGGTCTATAATTATGTCGATACTAGGCAGAGGAAAGTCATCCTTTGGACAGGCTTTGTTGACATCTCTGAAATCAATGTAGATTCTGATACTACCGTCAGGTTTTGGTACTGGTACTATGTTGGAGATCCATTCTACATAGTTGATGGGTCAAATGAATCTGACATCTAATAGTTTCTTCAGTTTGGCCTTAACCATGAGTGCTACCTATGGATTCATCTTTCATAGTTTTTGCTTGATGGGCTTAACTCCTGGAGAGATGGACAAGTGATGCATGATTAAGTGTGGATCAATTCAGGGCATATCTGTGTATGACCAAGCAAAGTTAATTTTCTTTTCTTTAAAAAAGATGATAACCATTGATCTTTCCTCTTCTGTCAAAGATTATGCCAGGTGTATGTTTTTGGCTGCTTCTGTAGTACCAATATTGATTGATTGATTGGGCTCAATCAATATGGGTGATCGCTCATGAAAATGTTTAGGAAGAGTGTCAAGTCTCCCATCCTTAGGTGCCTTAAAAAAGGTTTTCATCCTTAGATGCATCCTTTATTTTTACTTTTTTGTGATCTAGAGCTGCCATTGACTGGTTTTCAACATCAGATCTTTTATTTGGTTCATTTTTGTGACTGAGAGACTTGGCACTCCCTTGGTTGCAGACATTGTTATTGTGTTCGCTGGTAGAGCCTGTTTCTAGGTTAATGGTGCATAGGTAGTGGATAATAGATTCATCATTTGGGAAAATTGGTATATCATGCATTTCAGGTTCATCCCAGTCAATGAGGTCAAGAAAGATAAGTGGTAAGAAATTGTTTGGTGGATCAAGTTCTGCTATTGTAAGTGTCAAGACAGAGGTTTCATCATGATTGGTTCAGATGTTGAAGAAGTTTAAGATTCTGTCGAGGTCTTCGATGGTATCATCCTCCGTATAGACTTATTCATAATGTTTCTACTCGCTTTCCTTAGCATCATAGATATTTTGTGGTCCAAATTCAGGTAGTCCATCTTCTGCATTATGCTCTTCTTGAGAAAGGGATATGGAACTAGTATTGTCAGCGGTATCCCCAATAGAATTTGAGAAGCTACCCCATTCATATTCATTGGAATCAGTCTCAGAGGTATTATCCTAGATCTTTTCAGTGCTATAAATAGGTATGTTGTATGGTGAAAAGAGATCTTTGATGATTGATACCAGTTTGATAGTTTTTGCTGATTTTGTGTCAGATCCTGCTTCTACCTTTTGTATTTGCTCATATATTGTTCCTCCTTGGGGAGGAATAATGATATCAGGAGGTAGTTCTACTTTTTTAGATATTGGTGCTTGAATATGAGCTACTGCTGCAGTTATGGCCTTCTTGTGATTGAGAAGTTTCTCCTAATGTTGCTTCTGTTCTTTATGTTCACGATCCTTGCGGATTGTTGCTGCTGACTCAAATAGTGCTTCTTGCCAGGATTCTTCTTTGTACTTCTTCTTTGCTTTCCATTGAGGTTTTGGATTTATGCGTGGTATCTTTCTTAGTAGGAAAGTGAGTTTACAGTCCAATCTTGTTTTGTCTCTACTAAGTTGTGAAGGAAGGTCAATTGGTTTCATGACTCCTTCTTTGCATTTTCCAATAGGTCCTTTACCATTATATCCCATTTGTTGCATGATTAAGTAGCCCTTTCCATATAGGTATGTTGGTAGAACTATATCTAGAGAAGTTGCTTGGTTATCTTCTTCCTCATCTTTGTATAACCAGCTAAGGATGTCCTTTTCCTCTTATTCATGTGCTAGTGTGCCAAGTTGGATGAAGGTACCATCAAATTTGGTGATGGGCTGAGTTACCTAATGTGTTGATGTTGTAGGTAATCCATGAGATCTGGGTGATGTTGGTAAGTTGGCCAAACACATGGGTTCCAAAGAGTATTCCCCCATGCCTTGTTCTCTGATTTGCATTTTCTGCTTGAAATCTCCAGGTAATGATTCAGACATTGCCTTCTATAGATCTGATGTTGAGGATTTTTGTTTTTCCCTATTATGGGGAACCAAACTATCCTAGGCTACCCCCATTGTGTTACAATGTTGAAATGGATTATGACCAACAGATATAGAGACCTCTTGTCCGTTATAGGGAAATTTGACACACTGGTGATATGTAGAAGGCATTGCTTGCATTTCATGTATCCAGGGTCGACCTAATAAAATATTGTACTTGAGGTCTATGTCTAAGACCTGACACATAGTATCCTTTTGTATGGGGCCAACTTGAATGGGTAACAATACTATCCCTTTAGAGGATCTTTCCTCATCATCATATGCCTTTATAGTAATTTTTTTGCATGGATCAATAGACTCCTTTGAGAAGCCTAATGCACGGATAAGTTTTAAGGTACATATATTAAGTCCAGCTCCTCCATCTATCAATACTCTTTTCACTCAGTGTTTATAGACAATGACTTCAATATGGAGGGGAGTGTTATGTGAATGACTTAAGGAAGTATTATCATGCTTTGAGAAGGTGAGATTATGAGGCCTTGTCATATGAGCGACCATGGCTTGGAATTTGTCAACGTCCAGATCTTGAGGTATATTGGTTTCCAATAGTGCTTGTTCCAATATGTCTTTGTGTTTTGGTGATAGTTTCAACAATTCCAGTATAGATATTTGAGTAGGAGTTTTGCATAGTTGGCTGACTAAATCATATTGGATTTTTGGTGTAGTGTTTTTTGTTGTTGTGTGGCCCTTCAAGACATATTTCTGAGCTCTGGTTGTTACATTGATAGATTCATGATTATGCTAGTCTTGGATTGTGATGACATTTACATGATTGTCGTCAGTTGATATGTGATTGATGGTGTTATTGTAGATGTGATTGATACGAGCCCCATGTGTATCATTCAAGGTTGAAGGTCCATCTTTGTTGCAATTTGGAAGAGGATTTTTAAAGGCTCCATGGTCACTATTTGTTTTGATACCATCCACCATTAAATCACCTCTATCAATAATGTCTTGAACAATGTTTTTCAATCTCATGTAATCATTCATTTGATGACCTTTGTTGTGATGAAAATCATAAAAGTGTGAGTCATTCCACCAAGGTGGTTTGATTTGGGGTTCATAGTTGCTGATTGTGGGCAAAGAGATAATCTTGTTTGCTAGGAGTTCTCCGAATGTTGACTCCAGTGATTGTCCCAGTGGTGTGAAGACACATTTTTGGAAATTGTTGGTGTCATCTCGTAAATTGTTATTAGGTCCTCGATTTGTGGTTTTGTTTTGAGTATCGTCGGTGTTGTTTGTCTTGGGTTGACCTTGATTGGTATTCGGTGCATATGTGTTAGCGACTGGGTTAGTGCCTTTAGGATTCTTTGTAGCTTAAGGATTTCCTGATAATGCGAGCACTGGCTATTTAGATTTTGGATCATGTGATTCATTGTCGCCTTCATTTTTGTTTCGAGTCCAAAATCTAGATTTGTCTAAGTTGTTGTTGTTTTGGTTATTGTAGTTTGATGAACTTGTTCCTTCTTTGAAGAATTTGAGCGTTCCCTTTTTGACACATGCTTCTTCTACTTGAATGTCATTTTCAATCAGTTTAGCAAAAGATGGTATGCGTTGGAGTTTGAGCCTATAACTCATCTCACCATTCAAGTTGTCGATGAAAATTTCCATTTTCTCCTTTTTAGGAATGTCTCAAGGATATCGTGAAACCATACGTCGCCAACGTTGAAGGAATACCATGAATGTTTCATTGTTTTTCTGTTTAGTGTTGCAGACATCTAGCATGGTTATAACATGTTGAATGTTATAGGAATATTGCATTATGAATTTGTTGACCAATTCATCAAATGATCTAACAGGAGGTGTGATTTTGGATAACCATTCCATTGTTTGTCCTCCCAAGCTTCTTGGGAACAACCTCATCAAATAGGTGTCATCATGAGAAAATTCAAGACTCATGGTACAGAATTCTCTAACATGATCACGGGGATCGCTTTTTCCATTGTACTTGTCAAATTTAGGCACGTCTAAATTCAGAGGAAAAGGGATCATGTGCAACCTTTTGTCAAATGGATAAGGACAAATTTCATTTAGTGAATACTGTACTGTTGTCCCTTGTTGCATGTCTTGCATTTGTTTTTGTAAAATTTGCATTTGTTGAGTAAGGGCAACCAAAGGTGCATTGTTTTGCCGAGGGAAGAGTTCTTCCCTTGCATTAATCCTAGGTTGAAATGGTGTATGGAATGGTATGTTTTGCTTTGGGATGTGTTGCTCAAGGATGTTTTTCCCTGGTGTATGTTGTTTCGGTATGTTTTGTTCAGGAATATCTTGTTTAGGCTCGCGTGCTTCCCCTTCTCATTGTCATTCTTGATATTCGTATTGTTGAGATCTCGTTCTAAACATGTCTGTGTCAAAGTCTTCAAGGATTTTAACCCCTTTGCTTGTGAGCATGAGAAAATATTTTTCTTTTCATTTTCCATGAGT
This sequence comes from Cryptomeria japonica, assembly GCF_030272615.1. Classification (NCBI taxonomy): domain Eukaryota; kingdom Viridiplantae; phylum Streptophyta; class Pinopsida; order Cupressales; family Cupressaceae; genus Cryptomeria; species Cryptomeria japonica. The sequence continues at coordinate 39,790,564 of NC_081407.1, forward strand.
CTTTCCACAAGTTTTTGGAATGAAGCACTTTCTTGGCATTCCTGAAGAAGTTCTTTAGAAATTTCAGTATCCTCTAGATGTGGACCTTCAAAAGGATTTAATAACCTCTGATTCATACTAGATTCTGCTTGTGCCTCACTTTGTTTGTTTTGTTGAGAGTGAGTAACAGACATTTTAGTAGAAGCTTTATGTGACAAAGGGGACAAAATCCTCTTCGATATGTTGCTCTAGGGTTGGTGGTTCTTTGTATCTAGTTTTCATCTCTCTTTTGGGGGAGGGTTTTTTCCCATTGGGTTTTTCTCTCTTTCCCCACTTTGTGAGAGTTTTCATTGCATTGTTTTTGCATGAATTTGCATTTGTACATGGGTACCTAACATGGCCTTGTAGCCAAGACCCATCTTCCATTGCTTAGTTGCATTGTAGACTTAAGTTCATTCGCCTAAGTTGCACTTAAGGGGGGGTGTTGGTGTAAATAATTATTCAACTTGGATATTATTACACCTTACTTAAGTTTACTTAGGTACATGCATTTCATAGTAGTGTGGGTATGAGACACTTGGGTGTTTGTGCCACATTGGGATAGTGTGTGTAGGAGAATTTCCACCTTTTGTGGACTTATCTTGTTGTTACATTCCACATTCAGTGGGTGATCCACCTCATGTGGACTATTATATTATTTCTCCTACCTACCCACACTTATTTCCTACCTACCCTTATTTCTTATTAAGCCACATGTCATGTTTGTGTGCTCACATATTGATATAGCCTTGCCTATATAAGCAGGCTCATATTCATTGTATGTAATTGATCGATTGATGATCCAGTTGATCAGTATTTTCTCTTGATAGAATACAGTTTATTTCTATCAATATTTTGTTCTCTCTTATTTGTGATTTCCATTGCCTCTTGGTCTTGGCAAAATATCACATGGTATCAGAGCTGGTCCATGTCTCACATGGTATCAAAGCCATTAGAGTGTCATTGGTTTGCTAGTTGAGAGAAATTTGATGCTATTTGGGGTTTGCATTTTGGAGTTTTCTATTGCAGATTATTATTGAAGCTTGATGGGTCAAATCTAAGGTTACCATTGGATTTAGGAGGTCCAAGAAAGTTAGTTTTGTCTTTTTTTTAATCCAAATTGGACTTCGGAGGCCAAATCTAGAGGCATTTGAAATTTGACGCTGCGGCGGAAATTTTCCAAAAATTATAATTTTGCAGGCATTTTTCAAATAGCGATATCTCACTCATTCGGACTCATTTTTTCGAGCAATACTTTTTGTTTTGGGGTAGAATTTCATGATTTGGACAGTGGTGCAGGAGTTGTCTGATTTTTGGATACAAGTTTTTCAGAAATCACGAAATCCCAATTTTTACAACTTTGGAGGCTTCGTTTGGGCTCATATGGACTCCTTTTCATGTGTCATTTTTTTTTAAAGTGCATATTTTTTCATCTACTTTCATAATCTACCATCTGTTTGCAGTGATTTTAAGTAGAAATTGTACTTTCAATATTTGGCCATTTTTGGCATATTTGGTACTTGTATTTTTCTTGGATCTCAGTTTAGATCACTAGCAGTATTTGTTGAAGTCTTTTAGATCTCATTTTGAGAAGTTGTAAATTGAAATCAGAAGTTCACTTTGCCTTGTTTTGCAAGTGGCCCATTGTATACGCACTAAGTATAAAGTGCCAAAATCACCATTTTGGGGGATTTCTTGATTGAGTATTTTGGGGGGGTGTCTTTTGTGATTGTGCCTCTCTATCTTGTGTTTTTCCATTTTGGTGCTATGGGTTCTCCTAAATTTCCACTTTTAACTCCTCATAATTATACATCATGGAAGATTAAGGCATGGAGTAAACTAATGGAAAAAGGACTCATTCATTATATAAATGAAACTATAATAGCACCACCTGATCCTAAGGCTGATCCTAATGGTCAAATTGAATGGCTTACTAAGAATGCTATGGCACTTGGAACTCTTAGAAAGTATGTATCAGATGACCTCATTTTTCACATTGATAAGTGTACAACAATTAAAGAGGCTTGGGATATTTTTCAGAAATTGTATGGTCAAGTTGATGAGATTAAGGGCTACAAGCTTGATAGTGAACTCACAACTTTGGATCCCAAGGATTTTGATACAATCCAAGATTATGTCACAAAAGAAATTGAGCTAAGAGAAAAGCTAAAGGATTGTGGAATTGACAAAAAGGATGCTCAATTGGTTTATAACTTGTTGGACAAGCTTCTTTTAGAGTATGCAGCCTTTGTATCTAGCTTTCACACCCATAGGTTAGCTCAGGGTTCCTCATACACTTCTCCCTCATTTGATTCATTCACGGAGATGTTGATACTTGAGCAATCTAAGTTGACTACAATGGGGATTCTCAAATCTTCAAAGTCACAAGCTTTGGTGGCTAACAAAGGGAATCAAAGTAATCAAGGAAAAGGCAAGAATCAAAAGCAACCTAAGTCTAAACCACAACAAGATGGAGCACAATCTTCCTCTCCACAACAAGGTGATTCACAATTCTCACCTAAGAGGAAATCATATAAGGACAATCTTTTTTGTGGATATTGCAAGAAGTCAGGACATGATGAACATCATTGTTATAAGAAGGATATTGATGAGTTGAAGAATCTTCTTGAGAAGAATAGAATCAACCTACCTTCTAGAATGTCTACATCAGCTTCTTCTTCCAAGGATAAAGGAAAGGATCACTCTTTTGGGATAGATAAAGGAAAGGGACAAACTCTTTGTGCTACTACAAGTCCCGATTCAAGGAGATGGCTTCTAGATTCAGGGGCTTCTCATCATATGGCATCTTCACAGTCTATGTTTTCTACATTTGAGACTTGCCACATGCCACATCTTTTGATGGGAAATCATACATACATGGATGTGATTGGGAAAGGATCCATTACCATTGGAGATAACTCCTTCAATGATGTGTTGTGTGTACCCCACTTGACAAATAATCTTCTTTCCATCTGTCAAATCACACATGGGGCAACTAGGAAAACTATGGAGTTCACACCTGATTCAGTTATCATTAGAGACTTGTTGAGTGGAGCTATCATTGCAACTGGGGTGGTTGATCATGCATCTCAGTTGTACTCTTTTTCAAATTTTGGTCCTATTGATGAGGTTGATTCTTCCTATGTTGATGATTCAGATTTTGAGGAGAACTTTGGGCATTTGAACTTGGGGATTCTCACATGTGACCCCATTCTTGAGCCTTGCATTTCATCTCCTTCTATTGATATCACACCACCTATTGCACCTGATGATGCAGCTAGTGTGACAGTTTTGCCTTCTTATGATTCAGTGCAACAGGATATTTCATGTCTTCCAGCTTCAGTTGATTGGGATACCTACTTGACAGACATTGCAGGTTTGTTTGTGGAATCCTACATTACAGATTTGGGAGACATCATTGATGACATTCATCTTCTCTTTGATGAAGATGATCCTTCTTTGATTGTTGCGAGGGATCACTCTAACCCTCTTGTGCATTCTCTACATGATCAATCTTTAGAGGTTGACATGATTGTGGATACTTTTGTACAACACTTGGAGGAGGTCTCTTTATCTTTTGAGGAGACATATGAGTCTTTGGATATTGTTCTACATTCATCTCCACTAGATCTTGGAGTGCCTTTTTCAGCAATGTGGCACAGTTTACCACCTTTGGAGGGGTTACCTTTCAACATCAACATGGGAACACTTGAGTAGTTTTCAGAGATTCCTTTCATCATGAGTATTTTTGCTTCATCTTCCCTTCATGGTTGGGGAGACTTCATGGATACACGTTTGGTTTTGTTTCTTCCTAAGGGGAGGAATGTTGTCTGACATTCATGGAGCAATTTCTTCATTCATCTTTGAGCTTCTATCATTGGTGTAGATTCCAGATTGAGGGGGGCCTTCCTAGTCTCTCTTCTTCTTCTCTCATATGGGGCAGACTTTTTCCTCACATAAGGTTTTGTCCTTCACATACTTCTATGAAGTTCTTTGTATCTAGTTTTCATCTCTCTTTTGGGGGAGGGCTTTTTCCCATTGGGTTTTTCTCTCTTTCCCCACTTTGTGAGAGTTTTCATTGCATTGGTTTTGCATGCATTTTCATTTGTACATGGGTACCTAACATGGCCTCGTAGCCAGGACCCATCTTGCATTGCTTAGTTGCATTGTAAACTTAAGTTCATTCCCCTAAGTTGCACTTAAGGGGGGGTGTTGGTGTAAATAATTATTCATCTTGGATATTATTACACCTTACTTAAGTTTACTTAGGTACATGCATTTCATAGTAGTTTGGGTATGAGACACTTGGGTGTTTGTGCCACATTGGGATAGTGTGTGTAGGAGAATTTCCACCTTTTGTGGACTTATCTTGTTGTTACATTCCACATTCAGTGGGTGATCCACCTCATGTGGACTATTATATTATTTCTCCTACCTACCCACACTTATTTCCTACCTACCCTTATTTCTTATTGAGCCACACATCATGTTTGTGTGCTCACATATCCATATAGCCTTGCCTATATAAGCAGGCTCATATTCATTGTATGTAATTGATCGATTGATGATCCAGTTGATTAGTATTTTCTCTTGATAAAATACAGTTTATTCCTATCAATATTTTGTTCTCTCTTATTTGTGCTTTCCATTGCCTCTTGATCTTGGCAAAATCTCACATGGTATCAGAGCTGGTCCATGTCTCACAGATACTCTGGTTTGATGAAGATGAAGCTGATGAAAGGATGTTAAAAAAATAAATTTTCAAAATTTTCCACTGTTTTGCCCACTATTTTTCTGGGTTTGATCACGCGCTAAAATAGAGACCGAATGCGCTACAAAAACTTCTTCACGCACTAAGGAAAAGACCCCATGCACTAACTGCCCTCGATTACGTGCTAACTGGTTGAGACTGTTAAAATTTGTTTTTTGTTTTGTTTAAAAGATCATGCGCTAATATGGGCCTTTCATGCACTAACCAATAAACTTGATGCACTAATTTTTTACTTCTATGCGCTAAGCTAATGCTTCAATGCGCTAGGTTCTTTTCCGGACGCGCTAACTATCTTTGATTGTTTCTAAATTTTGATGAAGCACTACTTTGAATACTTCACATGCTAAAGATAGGCTTTGATGTGCTAAACGATGGTTTCGAAGTGCTAAGAAGCTGCTCTTATGTGCTAAACTGCCCTATTTTGATTATTTTCTGTGATTTTGGTGTTTTGTCTTAGGTTTTCAATTTTGATGGATGATTTTCTGAAGTAACAAATGTAAACACAGCACAAAATACATAACCATTTTGCCTAATCTAAACAGTAAGTGTATATTCTATGAGGATGTGTTCAAATCCCCAATGTTTTAACATGTTTGGTTGCAATGAATACACTTCCAAAAAGACTCTTTATTCAAGGGTCATAAGTAATACCATAGCCCACTAGTCTCGATACTCTGTCAGCTCAAACAACCATGTCACCCTCTAGAGGGCACCCATTTTTTTGCCTTTTGCCAAAACTTAATTCAAATTGAATTGCTTCACAATTGAGTAGTTATCTTGGGAGATATATGGTGAGCGATCTTGGGGCTGGATTCTTCCCCACCCTTGCACTATGATATTACAAATGTCTGGTTACTGACTCGGCTCAAGGTTGCTATTTCTAAGGTTCATAATCAGGCTTCCTGTTCGGCCATCAGTGATAAACTCCCTTAGGAGGCTTCCCAACCTTTAGAACAAAGGCTTTACATATCTTGAGGATACTAGGGGAAGGCTAATAGCTATGCACAACCGTTGAAAAGGACTTTCGTTACTTTCCACTTTTGATTATAGTGGGTTGGAACACTTGGCGTCAAAGTCATTTCCCACTTAGGTCATTCCCTTCACACTGGCCATAAATGGCTTTAAGAGTTGATTTCAACCCCTCAGGAAGGTAGGCCTGCTAAAGGATTTATTGCTTGAAATATTGAAAGCATAAGAGTAGTCTAGTTTTTTGATCACCTAGTTAAGGGGAGAGCATATACCTTCTACTTTTGAGACAAAGAAATCAAGTTGTTCTTTTTATTCTGTCAATTCAGTGATTTTATAAGATCTATATGGAGATGTTTCTCCACAAAAACATGGTGTTTATTTTATTCCTCAAATCAGTGATTGTCTAATCTAGGAAAAGAACCTAGTCAACAAAGCAAAATTTTGATTTGGTCAACACAAAAAAATCGGCAAAAGGGGAATAACTTCCCTCTTTGATTGTAACTGACTTTTGTGACTTGGTGTGATTCTTTACTTTGCCCAAATTTAAAGGTGGATCCTTTTATGCACCAAAGGATGGTGAAATTCTTTTTAGGCCTTTTGCAAAAATGAAAATTTGTATTGTTCTTTTTAGAGCTCAAATTGATAATTTTTCTCCTAGAAAAGCAAGAAGAAATTTTTTTATTGTTGTTCATTTTAATTGCCCAAAATGAAAGTGAGTTCAGTTTTACTTGAACAAGGAAAAAAAGAAATTTGAAATTTTGCCTAACTTAAAAAGTTAGTAAAAATTTAAACTACTTTAATTCTAGCCTAAATAGATTTAAAACCTACAATCAAAATGTTAGTAACCTGCAAAAAAAACCAGTCAATGAGTTAGCAAAAAGATGAATTCTGTGGACTTCTACAAGTCTAAATTTTGATTTTTGTTACAAATTATCTCTCTTTTTTCTGTCTGTGATGCGCTACAGAAGAGACTATACGCGCTACAAGATGGTTGTGATGCACTACTTTGTTTCCCTAATGTGTTGTTTTGTATTTCTGATGCATTGTTCTATTTTTCTCCCACGCTGAGACCTACAGGAAAATGTTAGTGAGGACTATGTACTAAACTAAGGATGTCACATGCTAGATGATGAACCCCACATGCTAAATAGAAAACGGGATGCACTATACTGAACTGGATGCACTAGGAAATGTTTCCCATGTGCTGATTTTTGTTTCCCACGGACCTGCAAAAGTGGTTAAATTCAAAAACTGATTTGATATATGGGGTCAGGCCCCACGGTGGGCACTAGAAATGTATGTGGGAAAAGTGGGTCGATAGAACTCAATATGTGGAAAATGGAGTCTAAGGAGCCTTGCTCACACACCCACAGGACTTCTTGGTGCAAGCTATGGAGTCATGAAGTATGGCTCAGCTTCCCAAGGTTGGTTCCATGGTTCTCTATCTTACAAGGTCCCTCAAACCAATGTCTTTGCTCTCAAATCACTGAGCAAAGTGGTTTAGGGATGACAAATGCAAGAACAAGGGATGCTTTGGTTGATTTTAAGATGAAATGCATCCTAAGTTATACACGATTCTGTAAATGCAATAAACTAGTTATAAGATGACAAGATTAGTAACAAGACTATCCTAGCATGCTATATTAGTCTATGATTAAGCTAAATGATAAGGAAAATACTCTAAACATGCATATTTAGATTAATTCCTATTGAAAAGAGAGGCTAAATGATGAGCACAAATGATATATTAAAGCTTGGATGGATTTTAGTATAAGTGTGATGCTAAAGACTTGAATGATGAAAATGGAGGAATGAGAGCTCTATTTATAGCAAAAATAGGGCAATGGATGGCCAGGATTGAAAGATTTAAACAAGGGTTGAGTTTGAAAGTTGGGAATCCATGTTTGCAATTGTCACCAATGAAATGGTGACAAATTTCAACATAAGATTGGGTAGAGAAGAGAGGTAGGAAGCATTAAATGCTTGAGAAGACCTCATGGTTATCTTAGGGGTAAGGGTTATGGTTAAGTTAGGATTACCCATTGGATAAAGGTTTTACCCAAAGGATAAACTCTTGTGCAAAAGATTAAGGATAACCATGGTCAAAACAATAAATGCTTGATGAGACCCTCGGGTTACATGGAGGTTGAGTTTAGGGAAATTCTTTAATCATGCTAGAGGGTTGAGTTAACCATTAATGGTTTGGGAGACTTTCAAAGTTAAGTGGTTGAAGCCTTTAAGGGTTTTCAAAGACTTTGAGGGTTTGAGAAGTGACTTCCCTTTGTTTAGGGATGTGATAAAGTTTAGGAGATGGGTTAGGCTAATTGAGAAGCTATTAGAATAATCTAGAAGAAGGTTAGAAAGGGGTTTAGGAGGCAAGTGGGAGATGTAGGATTATGCAAGTGGATGAAAGGATAATAGGATTTAATTGAATAAAATGAATTTAATTCAATTTGGTTGCAATTTGGGAAATCAAATAAATTAGATTTATTCAATTTAGGGTAAACAATTTAATTAAATTTGAATTTAATTAAAAGTGGATAGAAGGGATTTAATTGAATAAAATGATTTATTCATTAAATGTCAAAAGAGGCCTAGTGAATTTAATTTAAATAAATTGAGTAATTTACTTATTTTAAATAGAGGAATGTGGGTGATTTAATTAAATTGGATTTAATTAAATAGAGAAATGAATATAAAATATTCATTTAAGAATATGGTCATTTTTATACGTCTACAAAGGTTTCTATTACAACTTCAAAATATTTCAATAAAATCTTTACAAATATCTGCAACTTTACATCTGGAATGTTATAGCAGATTCTATGTGCTCAAAATAAGATTACCTTGCTTATAGCATACCTTGGTAATCCATAAAGTAACTCGATAAACCCTTCTGTTTACTTTGTTCTTTGATTGTTCTCTGAAATCCTTCTTGGTGACCTCTGTGTCTCTGTAACAGTCATAACACTTAGTGTTTTCTTATGTATCACACATGTCTTGCTTCATACACCTCTGTATATCTTTGTCTGTCACATTTTTATCCTTAATCCATGTTGTATAAGTAGATCTCTTATATCAATGATCCGATTCATTGCTTCAATCTTACAAACATGATTTATCGAATGAATAACTATATAAAATATTTCATTGGTTAGATGACCTCAAAATCATACACAATCTTTAAGTGCAATTTCCAATGTGATAACGGTTCTATGTTCCTTGATCTTGTAACATGTTTTCCAATGTGTGTCCAGGTTCAATGAATCTGGTAACATGTTTCACTCAGTGTATATCAACTCGGTGTATCATTATTTCTGCTCAGTAGACATGGAATGATACTTGGTAGACAGCTCGGTGTATACTGGGTTCTGTGACTACTTTCTTCTATAACCAATTTTTCTATGCATACCGACTAAATATTTTGGTAGTAGTAACCGACTAGAGTATATAGAATGACTTTGGATATAAAACTAATGACAACTTGATAAGTAGTAACAATCTCCCCTTTTGACATTAGTTGAGATGTTTGACAAAACTACTTTCAAAGTCATAACTCAAAAATCTGTATACTTACAAAATTTGACTAAACAAACAGTCTATACATTAGTCAATGAAATAGTATATTCAAATATACTCCCCTTATCAATATACTATACAAAACTTTGATTTTGCATGCTCAATGATCAATGTTCTATGATAATTGCTCGGTTCACTACTCTGTTCTTTGTTCTCTGTCAAAATTGACTTTGTATTTGAATGAATACTTTGTTTTGCTTGGTATATACTCCCCTTGTATACTATATTCCCCTGTATACTTTGATATGATACTCACTCCCCCTTTTTGACAAACATCAAAACTTAGTTACCATTCGGTGGCGACAACTGGTCAAAAATGGATTTATATTTTGTCCTTGCATCGGTGAGAGCGGTAGAGAGGGCATCCTTACACTGTCCATGAGTGAATTTTGTGCTGAATGTCAGCTAATAGTGAAATGAGTCCATCTAAGGTGCTTCCCTCTTGTTTTGTGGATAGGAAGGTAGCTTTGTTGATCTATTTTTGGACGGAGGAAAGATGAGGAAGGAATAATGTTTGAAGTGTCATTATGTCCATCCTTATCTTATGTTCTTCATTCCTGAGTTCTAATTGTTGAGCCATGAGCCATTGTAGCTTGGTATAAATTTTTTGAATGGAATTAGGCTCAATGGTCAACCTATTTGAGAGATTGGTGATCTCTTTCTCAATTGCTTCTATTTTATTTTTGATATCTTTAATGAATAAAGCAAATGTATAGAGTTTCTAATAAAGAATGTGCTTGAGTTGAGGGGTCAACTCAGCAATAAATTTGACAAGTTTAACTTTGCCAATGGCAATAGCTTTCTATACCTCTTCAATCATTTTTGCAGTGAGCTCCTTGTCTTTAAGCTTGCTCAAATATTCAGATGCATCTACTCTAGATGTCTCTATCTTGGTTAGGAGTTCATCCAGTTGAATGTGGATGGTTGCATCTTTGGTTACTGTAGCTTCATGTAGCATATCGGTTAAGAGTGCTTTTACCTTCTGAAGTACTTTATTTTTCTTTTGAATAGCCATTTGCTTCTCTTGTTCAGCTTTGGCTTTGCATAGTTCACCGAATTCAATGAGTGCTTGCCCCTTTAATTTGGATATATCAACATTGGGCAACACTATTGGTTTTGACAAATCTAATTTGAAACTCTACTTTTTCATCTTCTTTTCTTTACCTTTTATCGGTTGGACTAAAACAATGGCTTGTGAGGCTTGTTGACCCTCGGTAGGTTGCTCGGTAGAGGCAACACTTTGGTCAGTTTCTTTCGCCTCTGTAGTTTCCTTTGGTGTCTCTAAGCTTGGTGTCTTGGTTGCAACATTTTCAATGCTGGAAGGAGCTTGAGAGGTCTATTCTTGAGAAGTACCTTCTCCTGTTGTTGACTTGTGACCTTCTGTGCCTTGCTCTATATCCTTAGGGGCCTCGATTGAGATAGGCTGATTGACTGGAGGATAGGGCTGAACATGCTCCAAAACTGATTCACTAGATACAAGTTGGGCATAAGAATTCCCTTCTATCATTTCTTGTTCCGGTGCCTTCGTATTCATGATATCTTCATCTACTTGTATGGTGTCAGCAGGGTCCTGCTCTGTGATATCAGGATCTTGCTTGGTGACATCAACTATTTCAACTTCCGCTTGCTCACCAGCATTCTTGATTCTAAAGATTTCCTGTCATTTTTCCTTGGTCTCATTCTCTACATCCAAGTAAAGGCCATTCATCAATTTCAAAGCTCTTTGCTTGACTAGGAATTTTGTGTGGCAGTTTGTCAGATGTTCGGTGATCTCATCTACCGACATGTCTGGGAAAAGATGTACCAGACTTCTTTCTCTAATCTTCTTTTCTGAGTCCATTGCATGCTTCCACTTGTTGTCAATATGAAAATATAATTCATTTGGAAGAGATTTACATAATTCCAATGGGACCAATCAGAATTTCAATAGTGTGCAGATGACTGCTTCTTCTATTTGTCTCTTTTCATCATCAAATCTAGATTCATATTTTACATATTTGAATGATCCGAATCCACCATATTTCTTTAGATTAGCACATAAATTTTCAACACTATGTACATTTACCTTCTTGCTCTTGACAATCTAAAATTTACTTGCATCTTCAGATTCGATGTCACTAGACTCTTTTGTCAAAATGAGTCTCCAAGTAGATTTCTTGTAAGTTTTTGTTACCTTTGGTGTGGCAACACTCTTTGTTTTCTTACTCAATGAAGTTGCAGATGATCTTGTGTTAGGTTGCTTTGTTGGAGGAGTCGGTGAGACCTTTGATGTATCCTGTTTCTTTCTTTTCAACACTTTTCCCCTAGACAATTCGGTGCTCAATGTTATAGTTGCCTCTTGGGCTTCAGATTCCTCTTCGGTAATGGCTATAATGCCTTTGACAGGTGTGGAGGAAGAATCTTTTCCAAATTTCTCCGTTAATTCCTTTATCATCTTTGTTGCCTTCCTTGTAGCTTTGGGTACTACAATGCTCATTTTTACTTTTTCCTTCACTTCTTCATATGTTCCATACCTCAGCTCGGTAGCATGCCTTGGTAATGTAAGAAATGTATCTATTTGCTATTGTGTGATGTCAAAATCATTCTTGTAACCCATAGGTGGCAAAGATTGAGTTCTTGATTCCACAACATTCACATAATAGTAATCAGTGTCCACTTCAAAACATATGTCATCTTTGTATTTCTCCATTAGCTTGGGTGGAATCCGGTACCTGTTATGCATCCTTTCCTAAAACTTGCTAAAATAATTATCCATAATATCATTAAAATTATCACCTAGCTTCTTGATGAATTCATTGATCTGATGGGTGATTGGTCAGTGTAGTTCCCAAACAACTTTACCGACTGATGGAAAGAATTTTTCAAAATAGAAAAACATGCATATTAACAGTGATCCAAACTTTAGTGTATTGGCCGAATTATTCTTCTTTGGCTTCCTTATGGTGTTCAGATTCTCAAATAGGTTTTTCAGCAACACCTCACATAAATCAATTTTCATGTCTTTCTTAACAATTTTATATGCTAAGTCTACTGCTGCACAAGGTACACTATTTTCCCTTGCCGATTGGAAGAAATAGTAACCTATTACTCTAATGGCAAACTTTAGTTTTGCATCAGTGACATTGTTCAATTTCAGTCCTCTGCAATCTGATTCTACTCCAGTTAAACTGATCAATTCCTTCTGTGATATCATTTTCTGAGCTCAGACATGATCATAAATAGGGTAACCGGTGATCAAATGAATGATTTCCTTGGTGATCTTAAACGGTTGCTCTTCTAGCCACATGAAGTCATCATGAGCTCTGCTCAGAACAAACTTGACCCACTGAGGTTTGAAGACACAGGGATAGGTTAGGGCTTCAGTCAATCCCTTGATCTTAATGTGCTCATACTTGCTATCCATTTTACCATCGATGCACAATTCATCATATGTGTCTTTGATTTCTACATGACCTAGTTCTTCAACTCGACATTTGGTGAAGAATCTCACATCCTCGACTAATAAAACTCTATCTGGGATGAGTGAAAATGTGGTTTTATCATCTGGTTTAGATGCAATTTTGGGAGTTAAAGAGTATTTCAGTGAGGGCTTTTCGATGTTCTCAACAACAACTGGATTTTGGATCTTAGGTGAATTGCAAATTTCAGATAAGAATTAACAAAAGATCCTTAGGGTTTGAAGATTTTCAAATGGTAGACGCTTCACACTTAGTAGATAATAACAACTTGATATGATTGGTAAACTTGCTTAACAGTGCATTGAGATTGATGAAAATATCTTGAATTTTGCTTTGGAGGAGGTTTGATCGCCTTTGATTCGCTTTCCTCTACTTTCTTGAAAACTTGGTGAGTGAAAAATGACCACATAAATGCTTTAAGTACACAATATACCTTATCGGGCACCATGCAGGTTAGGTCAAAAACATTAAATGCACTCGGTTCCATGAAACTTTCTTTCCTTTTTGTGCTTTAACCGAGTAACCAGACTTTCTTCATTTACCAACTTGATAGGCTTCTTGTATAGTGCTCCAAAACACTTTGATAGAATTTCAAACTTTCTAATGCATCTTTAACTATGCAGATTTTGAATTAAGTGCATGATAGAATAGGAACTGTTAAGATTTAATCTTTGAGAGAATGTAGTCCCTTCATAGCTTTACCAATTAATTTGGAATAGGTGCGCCTAACTCAGTAGGTAAGGTGCTTTCTTCATTTGACACAATTTCCTTTTTTTTCCAAATCATCTGTAATTTTTCTTTTATTTCCTCAGTGTCTCCTCTAGGTTGATCTTTTCAATCTCTAGCCAAGTGTCCAATTTTGTGACAATGAAAACATGCCATACCAAGATTTCTCCATGATCTTCAGTTGTTCATTCCAAACCTTATAAAGCAGTTGGCACTTATATGTCCATATCTTCCATAACATTCACATCATATCCTTGTATTGTAATCCCATGGTACTACAAAATATTGTCGGTAAGGATCTGTGTGAGTTTGGTAACCTCTAGTATTTGCTCGGTGTGCAGACCACATATAGTTCTTTTGCTTAAGCCAACACTTCTCGATACTATGTCCATATCTATTGCAGTTTTTACAAAACCCTTTGAATTTTGCCTTCTAATAATTGTTAACAAACTTTGTCCTACATTGGTTAAATGTGTGACCATATTTATTGCAATTGTAACAATAACCATTAGACTTAGTGACATTCGGTTGCTTACCTTTTCTAATTTGGCACATGTTGGCAGTATTACCTTGATTTCCACAGTAGTTGTAAATAGGCTTCTTTCTTTTGATGTGCTTCTTGTTTCCAACTTGCTTTGATGATTCTCCTCTCTCGGTTGTATGAATTCCCTTCTCGGTAGAGTCTTTTCCTTTGTAACCGAGTCCTACTTCTTTGTTGGGTCTTCTTGTATTCAGCTACTCATCCAACATCTTTGATGCTTCATAGCTCTTCTTCAGTGTTTCCTTGTATTTCTTTTCTATTTCAAGTTCATTGGTCAACCTTGATATTTCAAGTTTCAATGCTTGATTCTCATCATCTTTCAGATTTGCTTCATGATGTGCATAACCTAATTGATCTGATAGATTTTGTTGAATCCCAGTCAACCTTATGATTTCATCATTCTTTCCAGATACTAATGCTTGAAGTTGTTGTTTTTCTCTTTCTAGATCTCTTACTTTATCCTCATCTGTCCTCAATGCATCAAGATTCTCAGTCATCTGTGTGCTGAAATGTTCATGTCCTCTTTTCATTGCTTTTAGCTAATTAGCCAGTTCTTTGTTCTTTTCTTTCAATATTCCAATCATTTTTTCAGTCTCTTCAAATATACTATTCTCAAATGATGTTTCAATTTGTTCCACTAACTCTTGAGAGTCCTACAAATCATCAGATAATCTTCTTCTCACTTTCAATTATTTTTTCATTTGTCTTTGCATGTCAACAATCACTTGATTAGCATGATCCAACTCTTCTTGCAGATACACAATTCTCTGAGATTGTTTATAACCTTCCATTGATAAGATCTTTCTCTTTAGGTTGTTAAACCTTTTTCCAAGATTCAAGCTCTGATACCAATTGTTAGGCCCAATATGGAAAGCTAATGTACTGAGAGGGGAGGGGTGAATCAATACTTCAAAACCTTTTATCAACAATAACTTTACTATTATGCATAAACCAAAAACTGTTGCAACATAACATAAAGCTAAAACAAATAAATAACAATCATACATGATTCACTCCATAACACATATATTTTGGTTACGCAGAAACTCTTGGTTAGAGAGAAAAACTGCAGTGGGGATGGCACCCACAACTTCACTACTGCAATAATAAAGAGTGCTCAGTTAGAGCTACATGTTCAGCTATTTCTGATAGCTTACCCTATTAGGAGTATCAAGATCTATTAGATCTACCTTGCTAAAGGATTTTACAACACTTAAACTAAATGCTGCACCTGGTTAGAGGCTTTACAATTTATAGACTTGGTTAGAGTCTTTTACCCTGTTAAAGGTTTCTCTTACAACTTCAAAATATTTCAATAAAATCTTTACAAATATCTACAACTTTACACCTGGAATGTTATAGCAGATTCTTTGTGCTCAAAATAAGATTACCTTGCTTATAGCATACCTTGGTAACCCATAAAGTAACTCGGTAAACCCTTCTGTTTACTGTGTTCTTTGACTGTTCTCTGAAATCCTTCTCGGTGACCTCTGTGTCTCTGTAATAGTCATAACATTTAGTGTTTTTTTATCCTTAATCCATGCTGTATAAATAGATCTCTTATGTCGGTGATCTGATTCATTGCTTCGATCTTTCAAACATGATTTATCGAATTAATAACTATATAAAATATTTCATTGGTCAGATGACCTCAAAATCATACACAATCTTTAAGTGTAATTTCCAATGTGATAATGGTTCTATGTTCCTCGATCTTGTAACATGTTATCCAATGTATATCTAGGTTCAATGAATCTGGTAACACATTTCACTTGGTGTATCATTATTTTTGCTCGGTAGACATGGAATGATACTTGGTAGACAGCTCAATGTATACTAGGTTCTGTGACTACTTTCTTCTATAATTAACTGTTCTGTGCATACCAACTAAATATTTCAGTAGTAGTAACCGACTAGAGTATATAGAATGACTTTAGATATAAAACTAATGACAACTTGATAAGTAGTAACAGGTGATCCCTAACAGGATCAGTTCCTAGTAGAACCTATTGTAATGTCTCTAACTGGATAAGGCTCCTAACAAAGCGGACTTCTAAAGAGTTCAAAAACAACTTGTGGGTATTCATCCCCACCGTGGTTTTCCCAGTCATGTTTCCACATGAAAAATATGTGTGTCATGTGTGATGCTTTTATCTTGTGATTCTTTCCTATTGTCTGTCAAGCATATGATGGTTTTGTGTTTTATGCCTGTCAATAAAACATGTTGAACTAGCTATTATTATGATCTGATGATAGATTACCTATTTATGCATAAGGGTGAAATGGTAGTGTAGTCTTGAGTTGAGTGAAAAGCTAAGTGAGTAACCAATTAATGCTTGTCTCAATCATTCTTAGCTTTACCGGTTGCACTCTATTTCAAACTGGTGTCACTGTTTGCCAGTCATTTGAAGTGTCTGCTGTCAAACTAATTTAGGACTGTATTTTTATCTGTACTGATTCACCCCCCCCTCTCAGTACTAGGTTAGTACTATCCATTCATCATTGAGTTATCAATTGGTATTAGAGCATCCTCCAAGTCCTCTGTGTTATAAGCTTAACTGCTTGAGGAAAAGATCCCAATCTAATGATGAAGAGGGAAGGTCCAAAGTTTAACAGAGAGAATTTCAGTATATGAAAAGACAGAATGAAGATATATATTAGAAGCATGGGTGCTCAACACTAGAGCTATGTTGAGACTGCCTATGTTGCTCCTACCGGTACCCTTACCAATGACCAAAAGAGACAGATGCAGGAGAATGGGCAAGTCATGGAAGTCCTAATTAGTAGTTTATTTGACATTGAGTTTATTGATGTTCGGGATAAGGTAAATCTCAAAGAGGTATGGGATACTCTTGAAAATATCTATGGTGGTGATGAGCATGTAAAACAGGCTAAGGAAGAAAGCCTTAGAGGGAAGTTTGAAGATATGCGGATGGTTGAAGGTGAGACCATTCAACAGTATGGAATAAGAATCAAAACCGTTGTTGGAGATATCAAGAGTGCAAGTGGTAGAATAGAAGATGCCACTATGGTAAGCAAAGTCCTGAGATCCCTATTGCTGGTCTATGCAATAAGGGTTGCTGCTAATCAAGAGCTAAGATCAATAGACAAGACTAAGGTATCCCTAGACTCTATCATTGAAAATTTGACAACCTATGAGCTAAATAGTTTCGATGGTAGTATTCAAAAGACTGAATTGACTTTTAAAGCTTCTACAGTACCATCCAAAAAAGGAAAAGAAGCTAGCACTAGTGGTGAACCAAGACAGGGCAGAGAAATGGATGATGAGGAGATTCTGATGGCATTTGAAGCTCTCATTTCTAGGAAACTTCCTAAAGGAACTGGCAAATACAGAGGTAAGCTACCTTTGAAATGCTTCTCTTGTAACCGGATAGGACATATTGTTGTAAACTGTCCTAATGGTGACAACAAGGACAAACCAGAAAGGTTCAATAAATTTAAAGGAGGAAACCGGAGAAACTATTTTGTGGCAGTTGATGAAGGTGTCACAAATGAAGAATTAGAGGATGAGGAAAATGAAGATATTGTGTTTGTTGTTGTCAAGGAAGATGTGTCAGACAAGAAGGCTCTTGTCTCCCGGTTTGATAATTCCAATGAGTGGATCATTAACAGTGGTTGTTCTCACCATATGACTAGTGACTGGAGCAAGTTTCTATCATTGGAGGAGTATGATGGTGGTGTGGTTCGCTTTGGCAATGATGCACCATGCATGGTCAAAGATAGAGGGTCCATCTCTCTGAATGGAAAGAGTAGTGCTAACAATGTGTATTGGGTTGATGGTCTTAGACACAACCTTCTGAGTGTTGCCTAGCTGAATGATAGTGGCCTCACTCTAAAATTCAAGAATGGAGTTTGCAGAATCAAAGGAAACAATGGTGAATTGGTAGCCACTGGCATGTGAACCAAAGGTAACCTATTTCATCTGAATGCAAATATAATTACATTTCTTATGGCTAAATTTGATGATAGTCGGATATGGCATAGGAGACTCTGCCATGTAAACTTTGATAACATTGTGAAGGCTAGTAAGATCAAGGCAGTTAGAGGGTTGTCGGTGCTAAGAAAACTGGATAATACCTTGTGCAGAGAGTGTCAATTGGGGAAAATGTCTTCCTCAACCTTTAAAGGTAAATCTTTCACTGCTAACAACTTGCTTGATCTTGTGCATACTGATTTGGGTGGTCCTATGAAAACTAGAAGTGTGCAAGGTGATAGGTACTTCATGATTCTCACTGATGACTACTCAAGAATGATGTAGGTCACATTCTTGAAAGACAAGTCTAAAGCCTTTGTAAAGTTCAAAGCTTTCAGAGCATTAGTGGAGAAGGAAAGTGGTAAAAGGATCAAGTGCCTGAGAACTAATCAAGGAGGGGATTTCACTTCCAGTGAATTCAACAAGTACTGTGAAAAACATGGCATCAAGAGGAAATTGTCTGCCCCCCGGACTCCACAGTAGAATGGCCTAGTAGAGAGGAATAACCAGACTATGGTTGAAGTAGCTAGAACCATGTTGATTCAAGGAAAGATAGCTCACACCTTTTGGAGAGAAGCGGTGAGTACTGCAATCTATACAATGAACTGGGTACTCATCAAGAAAGGTAATGATAAAACTCCTTATGAGTATTGGACCAGTAAGACACCTATGGTCAGCTACTTTAGAGTGTTTGGTAGCAAATGTTACATCAAGAGGAGTGAACACCTAAGCAAATTTGATGTGAAATGTGATGAGAGAATATTCCTAAGATATTCCACTAAGAGAAAAGCTCTCAAGTGTTTCAACAATACGACTCAGAGAATTATGGAAAGAATCAATGTAAGAGTTGATGAAACCTCTGAGAAAATTGAGGAAACCAGCAGTGAGCAAGCAGTGAACGAACCGGTTGCAACCTTCCAAGAACCGGTTGACAGCCAACTGAGTACCAGTAACAATGTTCCTACACCAACAAATGTTGATGCTGATATTGATGGAGATGAGGATGAAGAAGAAAAGCAAGAGGAATCTATCAAGAGCATTCCTTGGTATGTCAAGCTGAATCATGATCCTAAGCAGATCATAGGAGATAAGGATGCAAGAATCCTTACAAGAAGAAAGGTTAGAGAAAACTCATGTATGATCTTTGAATTTGAGCCTAAATCATTCAAAGAGGCACATAAGGATGAAGACTGGATCAAGGCAATGGAAAAGGAACTTGACCAGATAGAGAAAAATGGTACATGGTCTTTGGTACCCAGACCAGAGCATAAAAATGTCATTGGAACCAAATGGGTCTTCAAAAATAAGCTGAATGAGGATGGCATAGTGATTAGGAACAAAGCCAGATTAGTGTGCAAAGGATATGCTCAAGAAGAAGGAGAAGACTATGGAGAAACCTTTTCTCCTATAGCCAGATTGGAAGGAGTCTGTATGCTTCTTGCATATGCAGCTTTTAAAGGTTTCAAAGTATATCAAATGGATGTAAAATTTGCATTCCTAAATTGTGTACATGAAGAGGAGGTGTATATTGAGCAACTAGATGGGTTTTCCCTATCTGAAGATAGTAACATGGTATGTAGGCTACATAAAGCCTTATATGGATTAAAGTAGGCACCTAGAGCATGGTATGAACATCTGCATTCCCATCTTGTGAAGATTGGATTTGAGAGAACAAGTGAAGATGGTAATATCTACTTGAAGTCTAAAGGAGATCAGATCCTGATCTGTGAGGTATTTGTTGATGACATTATCTTTGGTGGAGATGACAAAATGAGTCATGAGTTTGCAGATGAGATGAAGAAAGAGTTTGAAATGTCACTTAGGGGAGATTAAATTCTTCGTTGGACTATAGATCCAACAGATGAAGGATGGAATCTTTATCACTCAGTCCAAGTATATTAAAGAGGTGTTGAAGACCTTTGGCATGGAAGATAGAAAACCGGTTGGTACTTTGATGGTGACCGGTTGTAAACTATCTAAAGAAGATGACTCAGAATTGGTTGATGAGAAGGAATAATGATCAATGATTGGTAAGTTTCATTATATAGTGCATAGCAGACCAGATATTGCACATGCAGTTGGTATTATTGCAAGATTCCAAAAAAGCCCAAGAGAATCTCTCTTGATTGCAGTCAAGCGGATTCTTAGGTATCTGAAGGGAACTATTGACTATGGATTGTGGTATCCTTATAGAAAGGATTTCAACCTGAAAGTATACACAGATGCTGATTGGGTAGGCAATATAGATGACCAGAAAAGCACAATCGGTGGTGCTTTCTTTCTTGGTGGTAGACTGGTCTCATGGATGAGTAAGAAGCAGAGTTGTATTTCTCAGTCTATAGTGAAAGCAGAGTATGTTGCAACTTTCATGAATCGCACTCAGACAATTTGGATGAAGCATGTATTAAATGGCTTCAAAGTTCCTGTATCTAAACTGGTAAGTATATTTTGTGACAATACTAGTGCAATTAATTTCTCCAAGAATCCGGTTTTACATTCTAGAACAAAGCACTTTGAGCTTAAGTATCATTTTTTAAGGGAAAAGGTTCAGAACAAAGAGATTGCACTGGAACATGTTTCTAGTAAGGAGCAGTTAGCAGACATATTCACCAAGCCTCTCCCAAAGACTACATTTATGCACTTAAGAGGTGAATTAGGGGTGTTGCCCCTTCAAGAGGTAAACTAAAAGCATATGCTCCACATCAGTCAGGTAGTGCATAGTCAGATTTATTTTGGATTGATGTGTTGAAGGATGCTACTCCTCAGGGGGAGTAGCATAATGGAATAGGGAAGCTTGTGCCTCCACTTTGGCATTATTATTAGAGGGGGAGAAGATGTGAAGTGGAGAAGATATCTACAAAAATTAGGGGAGAAGATGTGAAGTAGAGAGACATCTTTGTATATTGCCATCAGTGCCAAAGGGGGAGATTGTTGGCATTATGTGAACCGATATGAAGACATAATGACATTGTATGTTGTCATTGTTGTCAATATGCTGAAGAGGTGAGAACTGACATAACATTGTGAACCGGCATTTGTGCCAAAGTGAAGCGGTGTGCTTGTTTAAGGTGAATTAGCATATGGTTATGGGAACCGGCACATGGAAGCATTGTATGACTACCGGTTGGTATTCTCAACTTCGGGGTTTCCAGTTGAAGTGCTTCAAGCCTGTGTGGCTCAACCGGTGATATTGTGTGATGGGTTATCATTGTAACAAAGAACAGGTCATGTTGCCATGTCAGCCTTGTGTGTGTGAAGGATCTTGCATGAAGGAGATTGTCCGTATCTACCTCGAGAATGTATGAAGTCTATAAAATAGTGATAATGTGTGATGGGCTATCAGTCACCATGAAATCAGTGAAAATGGACGATGGAGAATGTCTTGAGATTGGATCAAGACTATTGCAATTAATGGAGTGTTCTCAATAGTAAGGATTGAATTGTTTGAATTCCTTAACCTAACAGGTTTTAGGGTTTAGGGTTTATGCTACCGACCTATCTATTTTCCTATAAGGTCGATGTTGTGTCTCTTTTTGAGGTTGTTGGCAAAAGTTATGTGTGTGTATCCAAGAGAAGGGATACGTGATTCTTGTCAAACCAAAAGGAGAGAAGTGATACCTGCAGAGTGTAAGTGCAGAAGGTGAAGAGGAGCTTAAGCGGATCTGCATTGGCATTGAGTGTTGTTACAAGATCATTGTAATACCTATTGATCTCTAACCACCTCAACAGTTTGAAAATCCCTTAACATGGTAGCCTTAACTGGCTTGCTATAAATTCTTTAACAGGATAATTCAAAGCTATTGAGTTCAAAATCCTTTAGCTATTGAGTTCTTGAAATCCTCTAACAAGGTAACCTTTTAATAGGGTTTAACCCTTAACCAGGTATTGTAGCCATCCCTTAACCGAGTGATCCCTAATAGGATCGGTTCCTAGAAGAACCTATTGTAATGTCTCTAACCAGACAAGGCTCCTAATAGAGAAGACTTCTAAAGAGTTCAAAAATAGCTTGTGGGTATTCATCCCCACCATGGTTTTTCCCAGTTGGGTTTCCACGTGAAAAATATTTGTGTGATGTGTGATGCTTTTGCCTTGTGATGCTTTCCTATTGTCTGTCAAGCATATGATGGTTCTGTGTTTTATGCCTGTCAATAAAACATGATGAACTAGCTCTTATTATGATCTGATGATAGATTACCTATTTATGCATAAGGGTGAAATGGTAGTGTAGTCTTGAGTTGAGTGAAAACCTAAGTGAGTAACTAGTTAATGCTTGTCTCCGTCATTCTTAGCTTTACCGGTTGCACTCTGTTTCAAACTAGTTTCATTGTTTGCCAGTCATTTGAAGTGTCTGCTGTCAAATTGGTTTAGAACTTTATTTTTGTCTGCACTGATTCACCCCCCCCCCTCTCAGTACCAAGTTAGTACTATCCATTCATCATTGAGTTATCAAGACTCTGCCATGTAAACTTTGATAACATTGTGAAGGCTAGTAAGATCAAGGAAGTCAAAGGATTGCCGGTGCTGAGAAAACCATAAAATCCTTTGTGCAAAGAGTGTCAACTAAGGAAAATGTCTTCCTCAACCTTCAAAGGTAAATCTTTCACTGCAGACAATTTACTTGATCTTGTGCATACTGATTTGTGTGGTCCTATGAAAACTAGGAGTGTGCAGGGAGATAGGAATTTTATGATTCTTACAAATGATTGCTCAAGAATGATGTGGGTCACATTCTTGAAGGATAAGTCTAAAGCCTTTGGAAAGTTCAAAGCTTTCAGAGCACTGGTAGAAAAGGAAAGTGGTAGAAGAATCAAATGCCTTAGAGCTGATCAAGGAGGAGAATTCACTTTTGGTGAATTCAACAAATATTGTGAAGAGAATGGCATCAAGAGGCAATTGTCTTCCCCTTAGACTCCATAGCAGAATGGCTTAGCAGAGAGAAACAACTGGAAGGTGGTTGAAATGGCTAGAACCATGCTAATCCAAGGAAAGGTTGCTCACACCTTTTGGAGAGAAGCGGTGAGCACTGCAGTCTACACAATGAACCGGGTACTCATCAAGAAAGGAAAGAATAAGACTCCTTATGAGTACTGGACCGGTAAGACACCAGTGGTAAGCTACTTTAGAGTATTTGGAAGTAAATTTTATATCAAAGGAGTGAACATCAGAGCAAGTTTGATGCTAAATGTGATGAGGGAATATTCCTAGGGTATTCCACAAAGAGCAAAGCTCTCAAATATTTCAACAATAGGACTCAGAGAATTGTTGAAAGCATTAATGTTAGGGTTGATGAAAACTCTAAGTGTAGACACCTAAAAATGGTCAATGCTTGCGGAATCATACTTTAACATTTGCGCATTGCCTCATTTTAGGTTTTTGCATCGCATTAACATTTCTCCTATGTCACGCGCTTGATTTTTATCATTTGCGAGCATCGAGTCATTCTTCTATATTCTTCATTCATCTCGCCTTCGAATTTGGTCTTGTCGACAACAATCTCCAGTCATGATCGATCTTATCTTATTGCATCAATGTGTATGCTCATTTGTCATTATTTTGGACATCGTCAATCCTAATTAGGGTTTTGTCCTCTTATCAATCTTGTCATCTGGCGATCAATTTGTCATCAATCCTTGTCATTTTCAATCTTGTCATTTTGCAATCAATTTGTCATCGATCATTGTCATATTCGATCTTGTCATTCTGTGATCGATTTGTCATTGATCGTGGTCATTTCCAACCTTGTCATCTTGCAATCTATTTTGTCATCGATTCTTGTCCTCTTGTCAATTTTGTCATTTTGCGATCAATTTGTTATCAATCGTCATCGTTCTTCTCAATCATGTCAATTTGGATCAATTAGTCATTGTTCCTCATCAATTGGCACCTATCAATTTGGTCTCCTTATCAATCTCAGTTAGTTTGTCAATCAATCAAATCATTTATCAAATTGGTCATTTATTAGTTCAAAATCATGATCGACATTAATTATCTTCAATCACGACCTAATTGTCATTTTTGCATTGCTAATTCATCTTCTAGGGTTTCATGATTCAATCATTTAACCTTGTTTGTCATTTCTCCCGCTAGGATTACTAAATTATTTATTAATCCTAAGTCTTCTCATTACAATTAAATCTTTATTTAATTGGCTAATTATTCCTCCTCTTGTAAATTAATTAATAAATGACAAATTATTAATTAATTTACCTAATTTCTTCTAGTTCCTAATTTCCTATTTTTCCATCAATTTCTAATTCCTAATTTTCATCAATATTAATTTTCTTAATTCCTAATTTCAATTTCCTCCTATTTCTCTCCTAAATTCATGGAAATGACATGTCAATTTGTCATAATTTGTCATAATTGACAATCAATCAATTTTGACATAGAAGTTGTCATAATTTGTCATCAATTATCAATCAATCAAAATTTTGCATAGAAGGTGCATAATTTGTCATAATTGACATAATTGATTTGCAATTTCCATTTGAATTGGATCATGCTAATCTTGTCATCTCTCCAATTCTTCTATAAATTGGATAATCTTCATCAATCAAGGCTAATTGGTAATTGGTAATCAGACTATCAAATTTCTAGTACTATTGACCAGTAATCTTGTCCATCTTGCTTTCAATTGTGTGTGTGCACTTGTAGGTGAGATCCACAATCCAACCATTCGAAGAGGAAAGAAGAACAATGGAGCCGCATGAAGGAGCGTTCAAGTCATGTCTATGGTTTGCATAATCTTTCATTTTTGAATGCTTTTATCTCATGTCTCTATTGAGTGTTGTTTAGGATAGATCATTGCAATGAGATTTTGTGATTGAGCTAATGATTAGTTTTTATATTTTTATACTTGTTTGTGATGATTCCTAATTCCTATGCTACATTAATTGGTGAATCATTGAGTCATTCTTCTATATTCTTCATTCATCTCGCCTTCGAATTTGGTCTTGTCAACAACAATCTCCAGTCATGATCGATCTTATCTTATTGCATCAATGTGTATGCTCATTTGTCATTATTTTGGACATCGTCAATCCTAATTAGGGTTTTGTCCTCTTATCAATCTTGTCATCTGGCGATCGATTTGTCATCAATCCTTGTCATTTTCAATCTTGTCATTTTGCGATCAATTTGTCATCGATCATTGTCATATTCGATCTTGTCATTCTGTGATCGATTTGTCATCGATCGTGGTCATTTCCAATCTTGTCATCTTGCAATCTATTTTGTCATCGATTCTTGTCCTCTTGTAAATTTTGTCATTTTGCGATCAATTTGTTATCAATCGTCATCGTTCTTCTCAATCATGTCAATTTGGATCAATTAGTCATTGTTCCTCGTCAATTGGCGCCTATCAATTTGGTCTCCTTATCAATCTCAGTTAGTTTGTCAATCAATCAAATCATTTATCACATTGGTCATTTATCAGTTCAAAATCATGATCGAGATTAATTATCTTCAATCATGACCTAATTGTCATTTTTGCATTCCTAATTCATCTTCTAGGGTTTCATGATTCAATCATTTAACCTTGTTTGTCATTTCTCCCGCTAGGATTACTAAATTATTTATTAATCCTAAGTCTTCTCATTACAATTAAATCTTTATTTAATTGGCTAATTATTCCTCCTCTTGTAAATTAATTAATAAATGACAAATTATTAATTAATTTACCTAATTTCTTCTAGTTCCTAATTTCCTATTTTTCCATCAATTTCTAATTCCTAATTTTCATCAATTTTAATTTTCTTAATTCCTAATTTCAATTTCCTCCTATTTCTCTCCTAAATTCATGGAAATGACATGTCAATTTGTCATAATTTGTCATAATTGACAATCAATCAATTTTGACATAGAAGTTGTCATAATTTGTCATCAATTATCAATCAATCAAAATTTTGCATAGAAGGTGCATAATTTGTCATAATTGACATAATTGATTTGCAATTTCCATTTGAATTGGATCATGCTAATCTTGTCATCTCTCCAATTCTTCTATAAATTGGATGATCTTCATCAATCAAGGCTAATTGGTAATTGGTAATCAAACTATCAAATTTCTAGTACTATTGATCAATAATCTTGTCCATCTTGCTTTCAATTGTGTGTGTGCACTTGTAGGTGAGATCCACAATCCAACCATTCGAAGAGGAAAGAAGAACAATGGAGCCGCATGAAGGAGCGTTCAAGTCATGTCTATGGTTTGCATAATCTTTCATTTTTGAATGC
Organism: Cryptomeria japonica; assembly: GCF_030272615.1. NCBI lineage: Eukaryota > Viridiplantae > Streptophyta > Pinopsida > Cupressales > Cupressaceae > Cryptomeria > Cryptomeria japonica. The sequence continues at coordinate 39,816,855 of NC_081407.1, forward strand.
TTTTATCTCATGTCTCTATTGAGTGTTGTTTAGGATAGATCATTGCAATGAGATTTTGTGATTGAGCTAATGATTAGTTTTTATATTTTTATACTTGTTTGTGATGATTCCTAATTCCTATGCTACATTAATTGGTGAATCATTGAGTCATTCTTCTATATTCTTCATTCATCTCGCCTTCGAATTTGGTCTTGTCGAAAACAATCTCCAGTCATGATCGATCTTATCTTATTGCATCAATGTGTATGCTCATTTGTCATTATTTTGGACATCGTCAATCCTAATTAGGGTTTTGTCCTCTTATCAATCTTGTCATCTGGCGATCGATTTGTCATCAATCCTTGTCATTTTCAATCTTGTCATTTTGCGATCAATTTGTCATCGATCATTGTCATATTCGATCTTGTCATTCTGCGATCGATTTGTCATCGATCGTGGTCATTTCCAATCTTGTCATCTTGCAATCTATTTTGTCATCTATTCTTGTCCTCTTGTAAATTTTGTCATTTTGCGATCAATTTGTTATCAATCGTCATCGTTCTTCTCAATCATGTCAATTTGGATCAATTAGTCATTGTTCCTCGTCAATTGGCGCCTATCAATTTGGTCTCCTTATCAATCTCAGTTAGTTTGTCAATCAATCAAATCATTTATCACATTGGTCATTTATCAGTTCAAAATCATGATCGACATTAATTATCTTCAATCATGACCTAATTGTCATTTTTGCATTGCTAATTCATCTTCTAGGGTTTCATGATTCAATCATTTAACCTTGTTTGTCATTTCTCCCGCTAGGATTACTAAATTATTTATTAATCCTAAGTCTTCTCATTACAATTAAATCTTTATTTAATTAGCTAATTATTCCTCCTCTTGTAAATTAATTAATAAATGACAAATTATTAATTAATTTACCTAATTTCTTCTAGTTCCTAATTTCCTATTTTTCCATCAATTTCTAATTCCTAATTTTCATCAATTTTAATTTTCTTAATTCCTAATTTCAATTTCCTCCTATTTCTCTCCTAAATTCATGGAAATGACATGTCAATTTGTCATAATTTGTCATAATTGACAATCAATCAATTTTGACATAGAAGTTGTCATAATTTGTCATCAATTATCAATCAATCAAAATTTTGCATAGAAGGTGCATAATTTGTCATAATTGACATAATTGATTTGCAATTTCCATTTGAATTGGATCATGCTAATCTTGTCATCTCTCCAATTCTTCTATAAATTGGATGATCTTCATCAATCAAGGCTAATTGGTAATTGGTAATCAAACTATCAAATTTCTAGTACTATTGATCAATAATCTTGTCCATCTTGCTTTCAATTGTGTGTGTGCACTTGTAGGTGAGATCCACAATCCAACCATTCGAAGAGGAAAGAAGAACAATGGAGCCGCATGAAGGAGCGTTCAAGTCATGTCTATGGTTTGCATAATCTTTCATTTTTGAATGCTTTTATCTCATGTCTCTATTGAGTGTTGTTTAGGATAGATCATTGCAATGAGCTTTTGTGATTGAGCTAATGATTAGTTTTTATATTTTTATACTTGTTTGTGATGATTCCTAATTCCTATGCTACATTAATTGGTGAATCATTGAGTCATTCTTCTATATTCTTCATTCATCTCGCCTTCGAATTTGGTCTTGTCAACAACAATCTCCAGTCATGATCGATCTTATCTTATTGCATCAATGTGTATGCTCATTTGTCATTATTTTGGACATCATCAATCCTAATTAAGGTTTTGTCCTCTTATCAATCTTGTCATCTGACGATCGATTTGTCATCAATCCTTGTCATTTTCAATCTTATCATTTTGCGATCAATTTGTCATCGATCATTGTCATTCTGCGATCGATTTGTCATCGATCATGGTCATTTCCAATCTTGTCATCTTGCAATCTATTTTGTCATCAATTCTTGTCCTCTTGTCAATTTTGTCATTTTGCGATCAATTTATTATCAATCGTCATCGTTCTTCTCAATCATGTCAATTTGGATCAATTAGTCATTGTTCCTCGTCAATTGGCGCCTATCAATTTGGTCTCCTTATCAATCTCAGTTAGTTTGTCAATCAATCAAATCATTTATCACATTGGTCATTTATCAGTTCAAAATCATGATCGACATCAATTATCTTCAATCACGACCTAATTGTCATTTTTGCATTGCTAATTCATCTTCTAGGGTTTCATGATTCAATCATTTAACCTTGTTTGTCATTTCTCCCGCTAGGATTACTAAATTATTTATTAATCCTAAGTCTTCTCATTACAATTAAATCTTTATTTAATTGGCTAATTATTCCTCCTCTTGTAAATTAATTAATAAATGACAAATTATTAATTAATTTACCTAATTTCTTCTAGTTCCTAATTTCCTATTTTTCCATCAATTTCTAATTCCTAATTTTCATCAATTTTAATTTTCTTAATTCCTAATTTCAATTTCTTCCTATTTCTCTCCTAAATTCATGGAAATGACATGTCAATTTGTCATAATTTGTAATAATTGACAATCAATCATTTTTGACATAGAAGTTGTCATAATTTGTCATCAATTATCAATCAATCAAAATTTTGCATAGAAGGTGCATAATTTGTCATAATTGACATAATTGATTTGCAATTTCCATTTGAATTGGATCATGCTAATCTTGTCATCTCTCCAATTCTTCTATAAATTGGATGATCTTCATCAATCAAGGCTAATTGGTAATTGGTAATCAGACTATCAAATTTCTAGTACTATTGATCAGTAATCTTGTCCATCTTGCTTTCAATTGTGTGTGTGCACTTGTAGGTGAGATCCACAATCCAACCATTCGAAGAGGAAAGAAGAACAATGGAGCCACATGAAGGAGTGTTCAAGTCATGTCTATGGTTTGCATAATCTTTCATTTTTGAATGCTTTTATCTCATGTCTCTATTGAGTGTTGTTTAGGATAGATCATTGCAATGAGCTTTTGTGATTGAGCTAATGATTAGTTTTTATATTTTTATACTTGATTGTGATGATTCCTAATTCCTATGCTACATTAATTGGTGAACCCAACGTGAAAACTAACCTTCTAATCCCTTTACTATGTTTTTGAGTGCTTTGAAGTTGATTTGCAGGTCAAAAACCCAAAAATAGGGCCGTGCAGGGTATTCTGGAGACTTCTGTGCCTGTGTAAGACAACTTGTGCCTGTGTTGAGCATTCTGCTCTTGTGTAGAGGACATTCTGCGCTTGTGTCATGGGTTTTGCGCCTGTGTCATAAGTTCTGCGCCTGTGTAAAGTCCAGAACAGAGGTAAAAAATGCAGTATTTACTTGAAGTTTGTTGTGTTTTTGCATTCTATTTTCTGTGCTTTGGATTTTGGTACTAATTATCTGTGCAGAATCTTGGCATATGCATGGCAAAGACAATAAATAAAACTACTAACATGCTTTGTGTAGATTCGAAAGTCAAAGAATAAGCATATCAAACTCCTAACTTGGGTTTTTGTAGGTTGCCTTGGAGAAACAATCAAACTTTGTGTTTGCATTTAATTTTTAGGCACCTAGTGATTTATAAATAGGTTGGAATGAACATTTTTTTGCTTTGATTGTTGAGTGTGACATTGGAGTAGGAGAGTATGCTCTCATCCTTCTTAGGGTGATCAGAAATCCAGATCTTCGATACCATGCTTGTGTTGTTGATTATGTGTCACATTTAGAGGGCCTCCCTTCCCGACCACTTTTCTTTTGCAAGAAAGTGATAATCGTGAGAAGGGAATGACCCAAAGTGAGTATGGCTAGAATTCCTTGGCATTCTAACTCACTATAAAAAAATACCCGATGAGCGAAAGCTTTGAAGGAAGTGTTACGTGGGAATTGCAGTTACTTGGGAAGTGATGACCCTTGAACTCTTTCTCATATCAACATCTAAGTAGGGCCTCTTGGTCTAAATTGTGCTTGCACGACTACATTTGTTTGGTAGCTTGATGGGCTTAATGTCTCAATCACGCTTGTGTGACATCAAGGAGTAATACTTAACAGAAATCCTTACTAAACACCTTGTTTTAGAGGCCAAAAACCCTTCTAGTTGCTTGAGAAGGACAAGTTCGGATACTTGGAAGAGATACTAAGTTTTCCATGGGGAGATTTCCATGGGGACTGATGCTTGGCTGCCCTAAGAAGTGAGTGTCGTGGAGGGGAGCCCATGGGTTCAAGCATCTATGTATTCTCCTTGAATCCCATAATGAGTCTACCTCTCAAGTACCTAATGTCCTTGCCTACCATAAGAAATGTGGGAATGAGCATGATTGTCTTGAGTCTAAGTTGAAATATCTTGTCTTCTTTGCTTGTCAAAAGTTGAATTGCATCTCATTTCAAAACAAGGCAAATTGATCCAACATAAGATTAAACACAAGAGACATTCATCCAACAAAGGTTCAACAAGATTCAAAACTCATCTTCAAACATGGTTGTCAAATATTGTTCAAAATCTTGTCTCAACAATCATGTCACTTGCATTTAGGTTCATCCTAGGTTGCATTTTGCAAAGTTCATTATCAAGTACCAAGGTTAGGTTTTACCTAAGTCATACTCCTTTGCATATCAATAAAGGTCATCCATTTGCATGTGTCCTCTTGCATTAAAGTCATACCATTGTCATACTTTGCATACCCTAAGTCTCTTCATTAAGCTTAAGTCATTATCATATCATATTAGGGTCATTTTCATATTAATTGTCCCTTAGCATATAGTGTCAAAACTAGGTTTTGTCATACTTGAGTAATCCAAATCTTTGATAAACCCTAAGTCATTGTTAAGAAGTCTAGACCTTATCAAACCTTTTCTCTTTTTGTCATGTCATTTGGTCAAACCTAGCTTAGTATCCAAGCATATAGGGGAGACATTGTCATCTTGTCCTTTTGTCACTTGGTCCTTTTGTCCTTTGAGGTCTAGACATCATTCCAATTTCCTAAAGGTCTCTTTTAGATTTGCATTTAAAAAGTTTGTCAAAATCTTCAAAAACAACCAAAAACATAGATTGCATTTTCATCTATTTAGTTTGCATTTAGTTGCATATCATACATCATCCTTGAAATCAAAAAAATTCCAAAAACATTGCATAGTGACATGTCTATTGAAACAAGGTTCCAAGCACAAATGATGCAACAAAGTTTGACGTATCAACTAACAATGCAATCACAATTATATCCAACCCAACAACAAGGCAATATCGATCAAACTTATCATGATGATGTAAATCTCCAAATACAAAAACTAGAGGAGAAACTAGCTCAAGAAAATGAGATTTTGGAACAAAGAGTGAAAACTATTGAGAAGAATCGATCACAAATGTCCAAAATGTTTCGAAAACTTCCAGGTCGAAATCCAAAGATTGAGCCAATTGATGTAAGATCTCTTCTTGAACGATCAGACATACCAGCTCTCCTCTCACAAATAGAGATGATGAAACAATTTCAAGAAAAGAGACAACATCAATTTCAACAACATTATGTGCCTTCACAACAAGAACAAAAAGGTGTTTACTATCAATCAGATTTTCAACCAATACAACCAATGGTTCAACCAAGTGTTCAACATATACAACCAATACAACCAATGGTCCAATCTCAACAATATGTCCAACCAACTATACAATGTCCACAAATGGTTCAACCAATGGTGGAATATCAATGTCAACAACCACAATCACCAAACATTCAAAAAAAAAGGTTGCAACACACACCAACCCAAGTTTCAAACATGTCAGAACAATTAAACCAAGTCCAATATCAAAACATGACATCAAATCAAAAACAAGTTCAAATTCCAGGTCCAATCATGTCAAAACCTCGAAAGAAAGGTGGCTTTATTGCAATGCTCTTAAGGAAATGACCAAGTGAGTTATTTGAAGAAGATCAAGATAATACACTTACGTCTAGCAATGCCTCATCCCCTCGCAAACACATTGACTCTCCAGTGGCATCTATCCCTACACCTTTAGAAGTTTCACAGGAACCTTCTATATTGTCCTCATCAAACAATACACCCAAGGATGCAATTATCCAAGAGCTATCCATAATTGATTGCCAAGATAATCCAATTCATGATACACATCCTTCTCATGTTTCAAAAATACAAGACCCAATGCCACCATGCACTTTATTGCCATTACCTATTTTAGAGGACCCCATTCGAAGTCCTTCTTCCTCATGTTCAAGCATTGATTCCTTGCCAGAATCCATCACAAACATTCAAAGTGCATTTCCTTCATGCCAAAACATTGATTCCTTGTTAGAATCCCCCATGCATATCCAAAGTCCAACCTCATGTCAAGAGGATAATTTAGAGCACGAATAAATTAGTCCTAAAGAAGATCAAGATCAAGATCCTAAAAACTTATCATCCCATCCAATTGTTGACCAGGACCCCATGTTCCTAGACACTCATGATGATTCCCCTATTCTTGTCCATCCTATCCAAAGTCCTATTGACACTCCATTCCCCGAGCAAGATCAAGATATCCTAGTCCATCCAATCCCAAATGATCCCCTTCCATTCCAAGAACACAATGTCCTTTCAAATCCCATTGACATTCCACTTCCTAAGAAAGATCAAGATATCCCTTCCATCCTTTTCGATGATCCCATTAAAAGTCAAGAGAAAAGCACCTTTAAAGAGGATTCCAATGATCTTCCTCCTTGTCAAGATCAAATTATTCCTTCAGATCCTCCACAAGATCCACTTGTTCCTCCATCTCCTTGTCTTAATGCTCCATATACACTCCAAGATTGCATTTCTTTTGATGATCCCATTATTTCTCCAATTCCATCTCTTGAAGAGCCTATCATTGAACCATGTCCACTACACAATCCTAGTCCCCCTCATGATCCTAATCCCCCTCATGATTCTAACGTGTCAGTGCAAGATGTTCATGAACCCTAGACATGCACAATGGGTTCTTCCACTTTGGTGCAATCTAATCCACTTCAAGATCGCATTATTTCTCTCATATCATATCCACCTCATAATGGACTCACGTCTTCTTCCCAAAGAAAAGAGTATCCTACAAGTCAAGATATTCATAAAGGCAAAGGAGTAGACCTTCATGAGAAAGAACCCCTCCATATCAAAGAAAAAGTTAAGGGTCATGTCTACACAACTCACTCTCAAGACGTGGGTACCCCTGCTAAATCCGACATCCCTTCAAAATCCAAACATACACCTTCCCCATCATACCTTCCATCCATCTTAGGTCCTTATATCCCTTCGTCCTCCATGCAAGGTCAGCAAAGGCACACATCCTTGAGTAAATTTCATCCAAACGGACCCTGTCTCAATGCTCCCCCATAGCAATACACATATGGTCGGTGTGGTACAACCTGTCTCTCTGTAATCGGTCGACATATGGCAATGTGCTCAAATGCCCATACCCGTAGCAATGTGACTCCACAGCTTAGAGTCTGAACTCCCTGATATGCTATCTGATGCAACTGGAAATACAGCATAGCCAGTACACATGGTCCCCATGCGTACATCGTACCCTCTGTCACCATCCGCTCTAGCACTCTTCCCCATCCAATAGGGAATCCATGTCCTCATCTGTCCCCTGCTAGAAGACATGCTATCACAACTGCTATCACCACATATCGTCGGTCATACTCAGAAGCCATGCTCTCCCAATCGATCTCCCTCTCAACAATGTCCAGATCATCTGCGTCACACTCAAATAGCCTGCATAATGCATCTCTCCCTGTCACTGGGTCATACTCTATCATCTCCCCATGTATCAGAATGCGGAGGATGCGCCATACGTCCTCTAGAGTCACTGTCGCCTCGCCAATTGCCAAATGGAATGAGGAGGTCTCCAAATGCCATCCCTCTGCCAATGCGGTAAGAAATCCTGTGTTTTCCCTAATCTCGGGCATGAATGTGATGTAGTATATCCCTAGTCCTGCTAAGATATCTCTGTCCGTGCTCCTGAGTCTATGTCGTAGCATGAAACAATTTGGTCGATTCTCCCGCGTGATCAACGGATACTGTCGACTCTGCATCACAATTGGGGCATCTTTTTGTCATTTTTAGGGTTTGCTCCTACAGGCTACATTTCCTTGTTTTATGGCCATATTAGGGTGTACTTTATCTATTTTACCCTATCCTACCCTTTTCCCCCCTTTTCAGGTCCTTTGCATGCAGTTTTGAACCTAAATTGAGTCTTACATGCACAATTGCGCTTGTGTCTTGCCTCTTGTGCCTATGTCTTGACTCTTGCGCCTGTGTACCCTTACACAAGCACAAAACACCTGACACAAGCACAGGATTCGCCCTGCACAAGCGCAGGAGTCCATTTTTGCAATTTTCGTGGGGCCCGCAATGTCCCGCAAGCATTTAAAATTCACGAAATTGAAAATCAATCAAATCATTTATCACATTGGTCATTTATCAGTTCAAAATCATGATCGACATTAATTATCTTCAATCACGACCTAATTGTCATTTTTGCATTGCTAATTCATCTTCTAGGGTTTCATGATTCAATCATTTAACCTTGTTTGTCATTTCTTTTGCTAGGATTACTAAATTATTTATTAATCCTAAGTCTTCTCATTACAATTAAATCTTTATTTAATTGGCTAATTATTCCTCCTCTTGTAAATTAATTAATAAATGACAAATTATTAATTAATTTACCTAATTTCTTCTAGTTCCTAATTTCCTATCTTTCCATCAATTTCTAATTCCTAATTTTCATCAATTTTAATTTTCTTAATTCCTAATTTCAATTTCCTCCTATTTCTCTCCTAAATTTGGAAATGACATGTCAATTTGTCATAATTTGTCATAATTGACAATCAATCAATTTTGACATAGAAGTTGTCATAATTTGTCATCAATTATCAATCAATCAAAATTTTGCATAGAAGGTGCATAATTTGTCATAATTGACATAATTGATTTGCAATTTCCATTTGAATTGGATCATGCTAATCTTGTCATCTCTCCAATTCTTCTATAAATTGGATGATCTTCATCAATCAAGGCTAATTGGTAATTGGTAATCAGACTATCAAATTTCTAGTACTATTGATCAGTAATCTTGTCCATCTTGCTTTCAATTGTGTGTGTGCACTTGTAGGTGAGATCCACAATCCAACCATTCGAAGAGGAAAGAAGAACAATGGAGTTGCATGAAGGAGCGTTCAAGTCATGTCTATGGTTTGCATAATCTTTTGTTTTTGAAGGCTTTTATCTCATGTCTCTATTGAGTGTTGTTTAGGATAGATCATTGCAATGAGCTTTTGTGATTGAGCTAATGATTAGTTTTTATATTTTTATACTTGTTTGTGATGATTCCTAATTCCTATGCTACACTAAGAAACTTGAGGAAACTAACAGAGAGCATGTAGGAGATGAACCAGTAGTAACCTTTTGGGAATCGGTTGCAAATCAGCCCAGTATCAGTAATTGTGCTTCTACACCGGTGGATGTTGATGCTAATGAAGAAGAAAAGCAAGAGGAATCTGTTAAGAATATACCTAGGTATGTCAAACTCAATCATGATCTAAAGTAGATCATAGGAGACAAAGATGTAGGAATTCTTACAAGAAGAAAGGTCAAAGAAAGCTCATGTATGATCTTTGAATTTGAGCCTAATTCATTCAAAGAGGCACATAAATATGAAGATTGGATCAATGCATTGGAAGAGGAACTTGACCAGATAGAGAAAAATGGTACATGGTCTTTGGTACCCAGACCAGAGCATAAAAATGTCATTGGAACCAAATGGGTCTTCAAAAATAAGCTGAATGAGGATGGCATAGTGGCAAGGAACAAGGCCAGACTAGTGTGTAAAGGATATGCCCAAGAAGAAAGGGAAGACTATGGAGAAACCTTTGCTCCAGTAGAAAGATTGGAAGGAGTTTGTATGCTTCTTGCATATGCAGCTTTTAAAGGATTCAAGGTATACCAAATGGATGTAAAATCTGCATTCCTGAATGGAATACTTGAAGAGGAGGTATATATAGAGCAACCAGATGGGTTTGCGCTATCAAAAGACAGTGACATGGTGTGTAGGCTACATAAAGCCTTGTATGGACTGAAGTAGGCACCTAGAGCATGGTATGAATGCTTGCACTCCCATCTTGTGAAGATTGGATTTGAAAGAACAAGTGAAGATAGCAATATCTACTTGAAATCAGAAGGAGATTAGATTCTGATCTGTGAAGTATTTGTTGATGACATAATCTTTGGTGGAGATGACAAGATGAGTCATGACTTTGCAAATGAGATGAAAAAGGAGTTCGAGATGTCACTCATAGGGGAGATTAAGTTCTTCATTGGACTGCAGATTTAGCAAATGAAAGATGGAATCTTTATTACTCAGTCCAAGTATGTCAAAGAGGTGTTGAAGACCTTTGGCATGGAAGACCACAAACTGGTTGGTACACCAATGGTGACTGGTTGTAAACTATCAAAAGAGGATGAATCAGCATTGGTAAATGAGAAGGAATACCAATCAATGAGTATAATAACAATCAATGAATCAGTCCAAGTTGTATTATGTAGTACATAGCAGACCGGACATTGCACATGCAGTGGGTATTACTGCTCGGTTTCAACAAAGCCCAAGAGAATCCCACTTGGTAGCAGTCAACCGGATTCTTAGATATCTAAAGGGAACTATTGACTATGGATTATGGTATCCATACAATGATGATTTCAATCTGAAAGTGTTCACAGATGTTGATTGGGTTGGTAATGTGGATGACCAAAAGAGCACAACCAGTGGTGCATTCTTTCTTGGTGGTAGATTGGTCTCATGGATGAGTAAAAAGCAGAGTTGTATCTCTCAGTCTACAATAGAGGTAGAGTATGTTGCAGCTTTTATGAATTGCACCCAGACTATTTAGATGAAGCATGTATTGAATGGCTTCAAAGTTCCTATATCTGAACTGGTAAGTATACTTTGTGACAATACAAGTGCAATTAACATTTCCAAGAATCCAGTTTTACATGCTAGAACCAAGCACTTTGAACTAAAGTATCATTTCTTGAGGGAAAAGGTTCAAAACAAAGAGGTAGTATTGGAACATGTTTCTAGTAAGGAGCAGTTAGCAGACATATTCACCAAGCCTCTACCAAAGGATACTTTTACCTATCTGAGAGGTGAATTAGGGGTGTTGCCCCTTCAAGAAGTAATCTAAAGGTGTGTGCTCCACATCAGTCAGATCTTTCTTTGATATATCTTTTCAGGATTGATGTGCTGAAGGATGCTACTCCTTAGGGGGAACAACATAGTGGAACAGGGAAACTTGTGCCTCCACTTTGGCATTGTTCTCAAAGGGGGAGAAGATGTGAAGTGAAGAAGATATCTGTAGTATTAAGGAGAAGATGTGATATAGAAAGAGAGATATCTTTGTATTCTTTTTATATTGCCATCAATGCCAAAGGGGGAGATTGTTGGCATATGTGTAGAATATGTTGACATGACGATATTGTGTTGTCATTGATGTCAATATGCTCAAGAGAGAACCAGTAATATGCTCAAGAGAGAACCGGTAATATGCTGAAAGAGAACTGGTAATATGATGAAGAGTGAATTGGTAATATGATGAAGAGTGAACAGGTTTATTGAAGTTAAGCAACTGGCAAAGTGAACCAGTAGACTGATGAGAACTAGCATATTTGCTAATGGTGAAGTGGTTTAATATGGTATGACTACCGGTTGCTAGTCTTAGCTTCAGGGTTTCTAGTTAAAGTGTTTCGAGCCTGTGTGATTCAACTGATGGCATTGTGTGATGAGTTAGCAGTGTAATGGAGATCAGATCATGTTGCCACATCAGCCTCATGCACGTGAAGGATCTTGCATGAAGGGGATTGATCCTATCTACCTCGAGAATGAGCAAAGTCCCTGTAAATGGTGGAGAATGCGTGAAGGGTTATCACCTCCAATAAGTGGTGAAGAATGAATGATGGAGAATTTCTTGAGATCTATTCAAGACCATTGTATTCAAATGCAAAGTGTTCAATGGTCAGGATTCAATCGACTGAATTGCTCAACCTAAATGTTTAGGGTTTAGGGTTTACATTACTGACCTATCTGTTTCCTATAAGGTCGATATTGTGTGTGTATCTAAGTGCAAAGATACGTGATTCTTGCCAGACCAAATAAGAGGGTTGATACCTATAGAGTGTGTATGTAGAAGAAAGGAACTAAAGCGGATCTGCATTGGCATTGAGTGTTATTACCAGATCATTGTAATACCTATTGATCTCTAACCACTTCAACAGTTGGAAAATCCCTTAACAGGGTAGCTTTAACCAGCTTGTTGTAAATCCTTTATAAGGGTGATTCAAAGCCATTGGGTTCATGAAATCCTCTAACAAGGTAACCTCTAACAAGGCTTAGCCCTTAATTGGGTATTCTAGCCATCCCTTAACTGGGTGATCCCTAATAGGATCGGTTCTTAACAGAACCTGTTGTAACAGTCTTTAACTGGACTAGGCTCCTAATAGAGCAGACTTCTAAAGAGTTTAAAAATAGCTTGTGGGTATTCATCCCCACCATGGTTTTTCCCAATTGGGTTTCCACGTGAAAAATATGTGTTATGTGTGATGTCCTTTTCATGTGATGCTTTGTTGTTTTCTGTCAAGTGGTGAATCATGTTGATCTAGCATGTTGTTATATTTTTTATGATAGATTACCTGCTTATGCACAAGGATAATGTGGAAATGAGGGTGTAGGTTGTGTGGTAAGATAAGTGTTTCTAGTTTATATCTTTCACAATCTCATTGTGCTTAACCGGTAGTAATTTGGTTTATGACCGATGTTAGTGATTGCCAGTCAAGTTTACTGTTTACAGTCTAACTGGTTCAGGAAAAGTTTTTAAATCTGTATTGATTCACCCCCCTCTCAGTACCTATTTGGTACTCACTGTTCATCATTTTTTTATCACAAAATTCTCAGGACAACGCAATCTCTAGAACAAAATCTCACTCTGCTACCACTTGGTGTAGCCACTGGTTAGGAGGGACCTCAAACAGATCAATCTGGACTAGGTAAGAAGAGTAAAAACAATGGAAACAAGAGGATATGATGGTGACAATGCAGAACTAAATGAATTTAGATCATGAAAATTGATTACAGATAATCAGTAACATCCGGATTACAAGATTCGGCTCACTAGCCTACTACATACATGCTCAGTTACAAAATTGTTTAACTCCGGATCTTCAAATCTTAATATCTATCTCTATGTTCTATCTCCTTGATTTCTAATGCTCAATTACAATGATTTATACAATCCAAGAGGATTTGGTTGGCTGAAAGGGATCAAATTTTGAAGAACAATATCAAATGTGTAAAACCAACAGGTCATCCTCCACCAAAGAGATTCCTCTGAAAAATCCAAAGGATGAAGTTCGGATCAAAGGGAAGGCTGACCACATGCAAAGGAACATCAAAATTAACAAATTGGGGATCCACAAGCTATGGAAGGTATCCGAGAGATTCACCAATAGAAAATAGGTCCAAGAAGTTTCGGTACCAGAAAACTGTCTTGGAATCCAGAATCAATAACTTTCCAGAAAATGATCCAAATGCTTCGTGGTTTAGGAATAAGGAAGATGATCATGTCCTCAAGCAAAATCTAGCTCCACAAGATCTGGTGAGCCAATGCAAGAAAATATAGAAAGAAATGTTGAAATAACAAAATTGAAAACAAACTGAAAAGAAATATTTTTGGTTGATGCAAGATTTCCAAGAACTGGGGATGCTCCTGCATCACTTAGATTAAACCTTTCAAGAAACTTATGTACCTAAATGTGGATCAATTTCAAGCCATGGTGGGACACTTATCATCACCTCATCACCTTACCTTTATTAAACAAGATGATTTGTCCCCACAAAAACCTCACTATGCACCCCTCCATATTGAATCTGTTGTCCATAAATATCGAATAAAGTGAGTCTTGATAGATGGAGGATCAAGTCTAAACAATTGCACTTTGATAGTAATTCTACTATTGGGACTCTCTGAAGGGGTTGTAGAATCAAAGAAAAAGATAACAATAAAATCTTATGATGATGAAGAGATCTCATCTAAAAGAGTAGACACCTTACCAAATAGAGTTGGGCTAGTGGTAAAATATGTGGTTTGCCAAGTCTTAGACCTTGATCTCGCTTCTAACATTCTTTTGGGTCATTTGTGGATCCATGCTATGTGAGAAGTTCCTTCCAAATACCATCAATGCATAAAGTTCCCACACAACAAAATAGAATTTACCATTCTCATTTATCCAAATCCATATATATATTGTAATAGAATTCATCCTAATCTTGAGTCTAAAATACTTATTAATTGAGAAGCCAAATCATCTTCATCTTATATTGATCCCATGTCATTAAAATCTTCTTCTTCTAAGCAACCTGAGATCAAGGCTAAGATCAAGGACAAAGGAATGGGAGAATATAGTTTGCAACAATTCATGTATCTTAGAAAACTTATAGACTCTCCTCAGACTTATGAAAGACCATAGTCTTCACAATCTGTGATAGTAGTTACTATTAAATGAGATCCCACAACCTTTACTAGATGGGTTGAAATTCAAGATGGAGACCCTTTCAAAACTCTATGTAAGGACCCAGAGGAACAATCAGATCAAGATAATATCATAATACTTGTTGAAAACTATGGTAAAGGTTTTAAGCTCTTACAAAAAATGGGATATGATAGTAAGCGTCCTCTTGGCTTGCAAAAATAATGAATCATGAAACCTCTTCAACCTAAATTAGTACCTAAGAAATGAAGGACAAAAAGAATAGGACATGTACCTTTGAGATTGTGTGTTCCTAAAGTTAAAACTTAAGAAACATAACAAATAGGTTTATCTAGTTACATTAATGATACTACACCTAAAGAACATCATCTATCAATAGATTCCAATGAATAGGAATGGGGCTTAGATAAGTCAACCACTGACTATGATCACAAGGAAACATTTAGAGAACCTAGTGAATCTACTTTTGAAGAAAAGTTTAGAGTTGCACAAACATAATCATGCCAAGATTAAATCAGAATGATTCAACACCCCAAGATACATATGCTAGTGGAAAATCATGGATGAAAACCTTTTAGGATCCCAAACCCTCTATGTCTCAAATCTCAAGGTCTAAACCATGAAAACTTAGAAGCCCTATTGCTATGTGTTCTTCAAATACCATCAATTAAACTACCTCCACAATGGAAAATGAAGAAGAGAGTACCAATGATGACCTTGATGACATCATTGACATATATGAAGACTCATGCATCTTTACCCATATTGCTTCTAACTTTGGCCAAATCAGTGGCCTTCCACTTGTTCACCATCAACTCATAGATTGGGACCAACAATGATACATTCCAAAATGATGAGGCTATTATTGACTACCTTGAACTTTGATATGATCTTCCTATTAGGGACCATGGAGTAGGATTCATCCTTGAACTCAATAACATGACTTACTTTGGAGAGGGTGCCAAGCCTTTTTGTAGAAAAAATATAAAAATAAATAATAAAATGTCTTCTAGTGAAAATCACACTATAGTGCTTTTAGACAAGAGAAAGGTAAAAAGAGATCACATATTTGATAATGAAAACCAGTGGAATGTTTGACACTCTCCCCTTAGAATCATATCATGAGAGATCACCTATGTTGATAGAGAAGATAATACAAATTAATATTGGGACTAAAGAGGATTTGTATAGTATCTATCTTGCAACATCATTAATAAAACAAGAACATCCCAATATTGTTAGATTTTTCAAGGAACTTTAAATCAACTTCATGTGGTCATATGTTGATATGAATGGTTTAGATCCTGATCTTCTCATGCATCATATAATAGTAGCACCAGGCACAAAACCAGTAAATAAAAAGTTGAGAAAAATGCATCCACAAGTGGCACTTCTAGGAAAAGTTGAGCTTGAGTGTTGGTTTCATTAGATCAATAGATTACCCATAGTGGATTTAAAACCTTGTACTTGTACCAAAACCAGATGACCACATCATGATATTTATAGACTTCAAATATATCAACAAAGCTTGTCCTAAGGATGACTTTCCTTTACCTAACATAGGCTTAATTGTCGATGTTATAGCTAGGCATGTAATGCTATCACTTATGAATGGATTTTTTAGTCATAATCAGATTAAGATTTCACCTAAGGACCAACCTAATACTACTTTCACATGTCGTTAGGGAATTTTTTTATAAAATGTTATGCCTTTGGGTCTCAAGAACGCTAGTGCTAACTATCATAGAGCTATGACCACAATCTTCCATGATATGATGCACATTTTATTTTTTAGTTATAATCAAATTAAGATCTCACCTAAGGACCAACATAATACTACTTTCACATGTCCTTAGGGAACTTTTTGATGAAATGTCATGCCTTTTGGTCTCAATAACATTAGTGCTAACCATCAAAGAGCTATGACCACAATCTTCCATGATATGATGCACATTTTAATGGAAGAATATGTAGATGACCTTGTGGGAAAATTTCTCACAAGAGAAAATTATATGGATTTTCTAGACAAATTCTTCACTTGATTGGAAAAGTATAAAGTGTGATTAAATCCTAAGAAATGTGTCTTTGGGGTAACCTCTAGGAAGCTCCTAGGATACATTGTGCCACAATGAGGTATTGAAGTTGATCTATCAAAATTCAAAGCTATTTTAGAGATTCATCCACCAAATAATATTAGACAACTCAAATCTTTAGAGGGGAAGCTACAATCGATTTGAAGATTCATTGCTCAACTATCACACAAGTGTCATCCATTTACACATTTTCTACACAAGTATTATATTTAGATGGGGTGATAAGTGCCAATAATATTTTTAGATTCTCAAAGACCAACTCATGAATCCTCTTCCTCTCATGCCATCTATTGAAGGAAATCTCTTCTTTACATATCAACAACAACAATAACACTGGGGGAACTTTTAGCACAAAAAGACTATGAAGGAAAAGAATGTACCATTTATTATATCAATCACACACTAGAGGGATATGAGTTAAATTACACTCCTATCAAGTGTGTGTGGCTCACCATAGTTTTTTCATCATAGAAATCATGAAACTACATGCTCACTCACAAAATAAATCTCATAGAAAAGATCAATCCTCTAAAGTACTTGCTTAGCAAAGCAGCTCTCATAGGTAGATTGGCCAAATGGGTAATGATCCTCAATAAATTTTATATTGAATATGGTGAGAGAAAAAACATTAAAGGACAAGTTATTGCAGATCAATTACAGATGCACCCATAATAGATGATCAACCATTGATTTTAGAATTTCTAGATGAATATATCCTAGCAGGCACAAGTTCAAGATTATATGGCAACTCTACTTTGACAGATCATTTACACATCATGGAGAAGGTTTAGGCATTCTTTGTGTCAAGCCATGGGGATATTGAATTTCAAAATCTTATAGATTATAATTCCCTTGTACACACAGCATAATATGAGGCACTCACCACAGGTCTACAAATTGTAGTTCAACATGGAGGATCTAGGAACTTCATGTTTTTGGTAATTCCCAATTAGTCATCCAACAAACAAACAATTACTATGAAACAAAAGATGAAAAGTTGGTGCCTTATAAGAAGATGGTTGATGACTTCAAGAAATACTTCACATAAATTAACCTTTGAGTAGATTCCTAGAAACAATTCAACAAATCTCTTGATTCTATGGCTACTATTGCTTCTTTGATTGACATGTCATCGAATACAATTCATTATGAGTTCTTGGTGGATAATCTCTTGGTACTCGCATATTTAGAACTTATATGTGTTATTGGTCCCGATTCCCCTTGGTATAGTGACATCTTCACTTACTCCACAACAACACCCTTTTGCCTAACCTTTCTAATAATCAATATTGTATCTTCATCCACCAAACATCCCGCTATGTTATCATTGCCGACACTCTTTACCATAAAGGTCTCAATGCTACTCTCCTTAGAGGTCTAGAGCATGAGGAAATCCAATATGCATTATGTGACGTACACGAAGGTATATGTGGGGCTCACTCTAGTGGTCCAACCTTATCTAAGAAACTAATGAGGGTTGGTTACTATTGGCCCACTATGGAGAAATATGCCTATTAGTTTGTCAAGAAATGCAAGTAGTGTTAGATTCACAAAGACTTGATACATGTGCCAATGAAAGAACTATAACTGATCCTAACACCTTAGCCCTTTTGTCAATGGGAACTTGATTTTGTGGGTAAGTTTCATCCTCCATCCTCCAGTGGCCACAAGTTCATAATAACCACCACTAAGTACTTCACAAAGTGGATTGAATTTGTTCCCTTCACACAAGTTACTAGCAAATAGATTGCCACATTTATCCTTAACTATATTATATGTTGGTATGGTGTTCCCCTTTCCATCATCATGGATAATGGGCATCCTTTCAAGAATCCAGTTGTTTGTGAGCTCTGTGAGAAGTTCCATATCTAGCATAATATCCCCACCCCATATTATCCCCAAGGAAATGGTCAGCCTAAGGTGTTTAATAAAACTATCCTAAAAATCCTCATAAAGACAATCAATAATGTTGGTCGTGTTAGCAGCAACCAAGAAGGAAGACTAAGAGCAGGAGGGGTAAATTAGTCTTCATCGGATCAACAAATTTAACTAAAAAATATAGATATGATAAATTGCAGCAATAAGACAGTTAAGCAAATTGAGAGCACAACACACAACACCAATATTTGGCATGGAAAACTCGATTAAGGGAAAACCCAAGGTGGGAACCTATCCATAGTAAGATGATACTCTACAGTAGTATGTATTACAATGGGGAAGTTACGAGCATTCAAGCACACTACCTAGAGCTCACTACTCAAAAATATAATGGCCCAGAAGGCTACAACCCTTAGGTAAGTCTCACTAGCTTACAACAAGATTAAAACTACAATTTGGAAGAAATGAACTAAAAGAATAACATCTCCTTATGCCTGCTTACAATTTTGGTTAAGAATGATTGTCTTCTCACCAACACCAGTCTCTCCTCAATCTCAACACTGAAGGATAAATCTCTTGTTCACACATACACCACTCTCTGATAATGTAGACACAACATCAACATCTAAATTATATGAATATATCACCTATATATACAATTCATCAACCTTGATAACAAGGTCGGCTAAACCCTCAACCCTCAATTACAAAATTATATCACATGATACAAAGATCAACCACCAAACCAATACAATGATTTTATTAACATAACATGGACCTAATTCAAATTCCCAAATGCACAACTCCATCGGAAATCATGCCAAGATCTACCACAACGTGCTATATCACTAGGAAAACTGCATAACACAAAATCATCACCGGTTCATAGAAACCATCAAAAACTCACACAATAATCAATGTGAATTGACAAAGAAAATATGACACAACTAGGAAACACCAAAAATAACTTTAGAATCATCAATAACAATTGCACCAATACCACTTATCAAATATTCATCTGTCAGCATTTGAAAGCTTACGAATACAACTAATCAGCAACTCTCATGAAGAAAGATAACTTGCAAAGCACCAAATCATGAGCCATCTGAAATGAAGATACACAAGACCATCCCAAAATATCAACACAAGATATGATCACACGGGAATATACCAGAGTATATACCGAGCTCTACAAATTAGTGATCAACAAAACAACACTGCAAACCGGATCATAAGATCTTCCCAATTTGTACACACTGGAGCAATACATAGGAATATGTTGACATCAATGATGATAACATATCCTAGCAGCAGCAATGACCAACAATATACAACAATCTTCCCCTTTGGCATTTATGACAACATATGAATGTGAAAAATAGTCAATGCAAAGCAAGAAGATATCTCCAGCAAACTCCCCCTAAGATTAGGACATATAAAGCAGTTTTTCACATTATCTCTCTCTCCCTTTTACAACAATGCCAAAGATATCAAAATAGAAAACCAAAATCTCTCTCCCCCCCCCAAAAAAAACATGAATCTAAGCAATCTCTCCCCCTAAGACACAAACTACTCCACCAAAGGAGCAACAACAACTCACCAATCCGAATAAAAGGATACAGCTCTGCAATCCACTGGATTGATGCAACTCAATGCATCTAATTCTCAACAAGATGGGTGGATACCCCTAACTTATCTATCAAATAGACAAATGTATCTACACGCAAAGGCATAGTGAAAATATCAGCTATTTGTTCCTTTGTAGATATATACTCCAGCTTCACCTTCTCTTCATTGACTTGCTCTCTCAAATAATGATATTTGATTGACACATGCTTAGTCTTTGAATGTTGCACCAGATTCTTTGACATGTTAATAGAACTAGAATCATCACAGTATATGATAGTAGGCTCATCATATATAACTCAGATATCTTTCAACATTTACTTCATCCAAACTACCTGAGTGCAATTACTAGCAACAACAATGTACTCAGCTTCAGCAATAGATAAGGACACTGAATCTTGTTTCTTACTAGCCCATGAAACCAATTGCTTTCCCAAAAATAATGCTCCACTGGTAGTGCTCTTCCATTCATCAACATCATCAGCCCAATCTGCATCAATGTAGCCACATAGCATGAAATCATCATTCCTTGGATATCACAGACCATAATTCACAGTTTCTTTCAAGTATCTGAATATCCTCTTCACAGTAGTGACATGATTCTTTCTGATCAACTTGATATCTAGCAGCCATGCACACAACATATATAATGTATGGTCTAGTCTGAGTAAGATATGGCAATCCACTAACCGTAGATTTGTACAAACTTTGATTAGTTTTCAGAGATTCGTCATCCTTAGATAATTTACAACCAGTCAACATAGGAGTTCCAACCGATTTGGAGTCATCTAACCCAAACTTCTTTAGCAATTCCTTCACATACTTAGTTTGATATATAAATATACCTTTTCCAGTCTGGGAAATTTGCAAACCTGAGAAAAATTTCATCTCACCAATCATAGACATCTCAAATTATTTCTGCATATCACTAACAAACTTCATGCTCAATTCATCATCACCTCCAAAGATAATATCATTAACAAAGACTTCAACAATCAGGATGTTATCATTTTCTATCTTAAAGTACACATTACTATCAACAACACCTTTAGTAAATCCCAATTTCAACAAATACTTATCTAATATAGCATACCAAGTTCTAGGGGCTTGCTTCAATCCATAAAGGGATTTCTTCAACTAACATACCATGTCCCCATCATCTGATAATAAAAATCCATCAGTTTACTCAATGTAGACTTCTTCCTCAAGATCACCATTCAAAAAGGAAAATTTGACATCCATCTGATATACCTTGAAATATTTATAAGTAGCATATGCAAGCAACAATCTAATAGCTTCAACTCAGGCCACTAGAGAAAAAGTCTCCTCATAATCAATTCCTTCTTTCTGAGAATATCCTTTGCAAAACTGTCTAGCTTTATTTCTGACAACTTCACCAGCTTCATTTAATTTGTTTCTGAACACCCATTTAGTACCAATAACATTCTTATCCTTAGGTCTAGGCACAAGTTCTAAAGTATTATTATTTTCAATATGATCTAGTTCTTCTTCCATAGCTCTCATCCAATTTTCATTTTTGCAGGCTTCAACAACTCTTTAGGTTCAACTTTAGAAATCAAACATACTTCTTTAGTAGCTAACCTTCTTCTAGTCATTACACCTTTATTCTTATAACCAATAATTTGATTTTCAAAATAATTCAATCTTACATACCTGAGAGTCTTTTGATTGTTCTGATTATCAGGTTCTTGCACCTCTTCACTGACAACAACAACATCCGGGTTAACAATCTCTCCTGGATCATTCTTCTTAGGCTCTTCAATCTACATAGGGGATAAAACATATGTTGTCCATCATCATAACCACATGCGCTGATCTCTTTCCCAAGGTTCTCATCCATCTTCACATTCACACTTTCCACTATCTTCCTCAATCTCTTATTGTGGCACCAGTAGGCTTTTCTCTTTGTAGAGTATCCCAAGAAAATTCCTCCATCACTTCTAGCATCAAACTTTCCTATATCCTCATCTCTCTTGATATAAAATTTGCTACCAAATACTCTAAAATATCTTACTGTAGGAACATAACCAAACCATAGCTCATAAGGGGTCTTTCCAGTATTACCTTTGATATGAACTCTATTGAATGTGTAAACAACAGTGCATATAGCTTCTCTCTAGTAGATCTTCATGGCATTTCCTTCAATCAACATAGTCCTTGCAACATCCAAGACAGTTTTGTTCTTCCTTTCAACAAATCCATTCTATTGAGGGGTTCTAGAAGTAGATAATTGTCTTCTAATCCCATGCTTCTCACAGAATGAATTGAACTCAACAAAACAAAATTATCCACCTCTATTAGATCTCAGATACTTCACCTTCACTCTAGACTCAATCTCACCCTTTGGTTTGAATATCTTGAATTTGTCCAATGCTTTTTATTTCTCCTTCAAAAAGATAACCCACATTATCCTAGAATAATCATCAATTAGCAGCATAAAATATCTATCGCCCTAGACACTTCTAACATTTGTAGGTCCATATAGGTCAGTATGCACAAGATCTAGTAGTCCATCTGATGTATACGATTTTCTCTTGAAAGAAATTCTTGTTTGCTTAATTACCCAGCTGACATTCCTTACATACTAGATTAGTGGGCTTTACAATCTTAGGCAAATCTCTAACAGGTTGTGTAGAACAAATCTTAATCATTGAATCAAAATTTACATGACACATTCTCCTATGCTACAACCAACTCTTATCAATTTGAGCAATCAAACAAATTTTCTCATCGGCATTCAAATGAAAAATATTACCTCCAGTCTTAGTTCTAGTTGCAATCTCTATACCGAAGGCATTTAGGATCTTGCATTTTCCATCCTTGAATTGTAGATCATAACCTTTATCAGCCATCTGTCCAACACTTAAAATATTATGCTTCAAACATTCAACATACAAGACATCCTCAGTGTTATGCTTACCATCAAAAGAAATAGAACCTCTCCCATGGATTACACAGGCTTTGTCATCTCCAAATCTAACTATTCCACCATCATAGCTTTCCATACTCATAGATTTTCTTTTATCACCGGTCATATGATGTGAACAACCACTGTTAATTACCCATTCATCCTTCTCTTAAACTTTAGCATCTAAAGCTTTCTCCTCAATAGTGCATCTTGTGGAATCAATAGGTACAAGTCTATCTTCTTTAATGGAAATAAACACAACTTCATCTCCTTCTGATTCTTCATCTGTAACACCTTCATCAGCAGCATAATAATAGTTCTTTTGATTCCCAAACTTTCTCTTAGGCTTGTAAGGTTTATCATACTTCTCATGCTTATCAATCTTGTCATGCCTGTCATACTTAGTCATTCTCTCTAGGCATCTAGAAGAAAAATTTCCTATCTTAGTACAAGAGAAACATGTCCAATGCAACTTTACATCATTCTAACAAGCTCCTTTAGGCAATCTTCAGGAAATCAGTGCTTCAAGTTCATCAAGCTCTCTTTCTTGCTCTTCCATATCTCTTCTCTCTCTTTCATATCTAGATATTCTACACTCATCAGGATCATACATATGCTTATCAAATACAGATGTTGATGCTCTAAATGTTCTCAGAATTTTCATGCGATTCTCCAAATTTGCTCAGCTCAAAAGAAGGAATCTTTCCAACCAACATATGTCTTGTCACTATAGTTACACTCTCGATCTCATCAATAGCAGCAACCTTATGTTTGTAAGAAGGAGGAAAAGATCTTAACACCTTAGCAACAATTTCATCTTCTTCAATGGTTCCACAACACATATGATACCTAGGACAAGATCATTCACCTTAGCCATGAAAGAGTGTATGTTCTCATCATCTCCCATCTTCAATGTCTCATACTTTCCTTTCAAACTCTGCAAATTAGCAACTTTCACTTCTTTATCACCTTCATACATTATCATTGGCATTGTGTTGTCATTCATGTCAATAGGTATGGGATGAACATCAGTAAAGGTAAGGAAGATGACCTCAGGAGTCACCATTACACAAATTAGTGCCTGACTTGTGTGATGAGATAGAGAGGTGTTTGAGCGGTTGTTTGTGATGAAGAGGCAGAATATTAGCTGAATCACATCAATACTAAAGAGAAGAATGAACCAGTATGATGTGAGGTTACATAACAATAGGACTCCCATCCGATGAAGATGTATTCATCTTCAGAAGCAATGACCAACAGTGAGTGTGTCCACACTGGTTCACATGTACTTTTTTGAAGATATGCTGCACAAACAAGGAACTCACATGAGCATATGACAAGGTGTTACTCCACCAAGTAAGTGGGGCTTATCTCCTATATGCATTGAGTGCATTATAGTTTGGTGAGATAAGAGTGAAGAGGTAAAGGAAAGGACTTGAAGGATCACACTAGATCCACTGGTGAATTGAGGGAATGCCTTAAGTGCATGAGATTAGGGTTATGCACTAGACCGACAAAGAAGGCATATTGAAGAAGACTGATGTGTTTGTCACTTAGACAAACCAGTTGAGCAGATACAGTCAAAGGAGAATGGTCTGACTGATGAAGGAGTCTAGTGAAGGTTGATGATTGGTGTCATCAAGAGTGATAACAGGTATGTAAGCCCATTGGTGATATGAGCAAGGTGCAGATGCATACAACTCTCCACCTTGGGAAAATGAGCAAATGAACTTTCTCAAGAAAGACACTTCTGACGACTAGTCAAGGTGTTCCACCCATAGTTTGATAGAATGAAGACATGAGGAGGAAAGAGGAACTGGTAGAGTGGTTAGTCGGTGATCCTATCTGGACCAATATGAATTGCCAAGTTGGGATTTGGTCAATATGAATGCCACATGAATTCAACATGGTGAACATGCGTTTGGATAAAGATGGAATGTACATCAACAGGGTTTCTATAGGGTTGGTCAACTTTAATGAAAGGTCACACAAATCATAGGACATGTTGCAAAGCTATTGTAGGAGTTTGAGGCTCGAGGTCTGGAAGACAGCTACAAGTCAACTTAGAGTGATTGAGAAGATCGAGGTGATGGAGGAAATAGCATGATAGATCTTTCATGTTTGACCAAGAGATAAGCTATTAGGGAAAAATAAAAAGTTGCCAGAGATGAAAGGTGTGATCTGGGAGATGCAAAAATGGCGGAGTCATGTAGATTGACAGTCTGAAAGATCGGATTTGACAAGATCCAATAAGATCTGATTAGATTTGGTTTTCCTTGAGGATGGTGAGGAAACCCTAACCGCCCAGATTTTGAAGTGGGTTTTGGTGGGAAGTCTGGGCTATAAGTGTGAAGGCCAAAGGGATTATTTGTTGTTGCTGAATAGAAGAATATTGTGCGATTATGAAGTGAAAGACTTATGCAAGTAAGAGAAAATCAGCCAAGTGCTCAACGAGCATCTGTGAAGAGAGTGGAAGTGAGAGACAACTTGGTTGAAGCATTCAACTAATTGGAGAGAAGAATCCGTAGTGTTCATACTAGCAGAGAAGAAGTGAAGGAGGCTGCAGAGAAGATAAACAGACAACCGACAGAGAGTAGAATCAGTGAAGAGAAGAACAATGAGGAGGAGATTCAATGAGAGCAGTACAGAAGAGAGATAAACTGGTAGGGCTTACCAGCAGTGAAGCAACGGGTGAATAGTAGTAGAGAAGTGAGTCAGTGAAGTAGAGAAGATATCTCACTAACAGAGTAAGAGATATATATATATATATATATATATATATATATATATATATATAATGGTTGAAAGGTTCACTTGTAACAAGATAACTACTTATGTATTTGATGCTTACATTGTGAACACTGAGTTGTAGCTCAGGGAAAGGGTTGTAGCTCCTTGGATTGGTGCCCTAAAGTCAGGGGTTAGTGCTCCTTGGGTTGGTGCCCTAAAGTCAGGGGTTAGTGCTCCTTGGGTTGGTGCCCTAAACTTTGTAATTGTGTTTTATTGTAAGGTTGGATTGGAGTAGTAGACTCAAACAACATTTATCACTGAGTTTTTTCCCATATTGGGTTTTCCTCATATATGCTGGTGTTATGTGATGTCCCCTTGTGAGTGTGTTTGCATTTAAGTTAGTCTCCTCCATAACTAGTAAGTCTGCATTGAGTTAAATCTATCAATCAGTATGCTCACATAGGATTGCAAAAGGGAAAGAGATTTGAGAACCACTGATTCACCCCCTCCCCCTCTCAGTGGTGCATTGTGTCTAGCAATTATTTCAATCCTTCCCCAAATCTCATGTGCAGTCTGAAGTCCCATTACATTTGTTATCTTAGAATCAGTCAAGGTACTAAGCAATGCTTCATTCACTCTAATATTATGTTAAGCATCCTTGATCTCATCAAGATTAGTCGGACCATTTGGAGGAACAATATAGGCATTCTTTGTAATCTTCTAGTAATCTTCTCCAAGACATTTCAAGTGTACTTCCATCTGGTTCTTCCATATAGCATAGTTACTTCCATCAAACCTCAGACTGTACTTCTTAAAGATAACACCTTGAGCTACCATCCTGGATCTCCTCAAGTTGTTAAGCTTCTATCGAAGGATATAGCTCTGATACCAATTGTTAGCAGCAACCAAGAAGGTAGAATGAGAGGGGGGCTGAATCAGTCTTCACTGGATCAACAAATTTAACTACAAAACATAGATATGATAAACTACATCAATAAGATAGATAAGAAAATTGAGAGCACAACACACAACACCAAGATTTTACGTGGAAAACCTAGTTAAGGGAAAAACCTATTGGCATTATGCGAACTGATATGTGGACATAATGACATTGTATGTTGTCATTGATGTCAATATGTTGAAGAGGTGTGAACTAGCATATGTGAGAACCTATATAACACTGTGAACTAGCATTTGTGCCAAAGTGAAGCAGTGTGCTTGTTCAAGGTGAACCAGCATATGGTTATGGGAACCGGCACATGGAAGCATTGTATGACTACCGATTGGTAGTCTCAACTTCAGGGTTTCCGGTTGATGTGCTTCAAGCCTGTATGGCTCAACCGGTGACATTGTGTGATGAGTTAACATTGTAATGAAGAACATATCATGTTGCCATGTTAGCCTTGTGTGCGTGAAGGATCTTGCATGAAGGTGATTGTTCCTATCCACCTTGGGAATGAGCGAAGTCTATACAATGGTGATAACATGTGATGGGTTATTAGCTGCCATGAAATCAATGAAAATGGACAATGGAGAATGTCTTGATATTGGATCAAGACTGTTGCAATTAATGGAGTGTTCTCAACCATTAGGATTGAACCATTTGAATTCCTTAACCTAATAGGTTTAGGGTTTAGGGTTTATGCTACCAACCTATCTATTTTCCTATAAGGTTGATGTTGTGTCTCTTTCTGAGGTTGTTGGAAAAAGTTGTGTGTGTGTGTCCGAGAGAAGAGATACGTAATTCTTGCCAAACCAAAAGGAGAGAAGTGATACCTGCAGAGTGTAAGTGCAGAAGGTAAAGAGGAGCTTAAGCGGATCTGCATTGGCATTGAGTGTTGTTACCAGATCATTGTAATACCTGTTGATCTCTAACCACCTCAACAGTTGGAAAATCCCTTAACAGGGTAGCCTTAACTAGCTTGTTGAAAATCCTTTAACAAGGTAATTCAAAGCTACTGAGTTCGGAATCCTTTAGCTATTGAGTTCTTGAAATCCTCTAACAAGGTAACCTTTAACAGGGTTTAACCCTTAACCGGGTATTGTAGCCATCCCTTAATCGAGTGATCTTTAACAGGATCGGTTCCTACCAGAACCTATTGTAATGTCTCTAACCAGACAAGGATCCTAACAAAGCGGACATCTAAAGAGTTCAAAAATAGCTTGTGGGTATTCATCCCCACCGTGGTTTTTCCCGGTTGGGTTTCCACATAAAAAATATGTGTGTCATGTGTGATTCTTTTATCTCGTGATGCTTTCCTATTGTCTATCAAGCATATGATGGTCCTGTGTTTTATGCCTGTGAATAAAACATGTTGAACTAGTTTTTGTTATGATCTGATGATAGATTACCTGTTTATGCATAAGGGTGAAATGGTAGTGTAGTCTTGAGTTGAGTGAAAAGCTAAGTGAGTAATCGGTTAATGCTTGTCTCTGTCATTCTTAGCTTTACCGGTTGCATTCTATTTCAAATTGGTGCCACTATTTATGAGTCATTTGGAGTGTCTACTATCAGACCGGTTTAGGACTGTATTTTTGTCTGTACTGATTCACCCCACCCCCCTCTCAGTATCGGGTTAGTACTATCAATTCATCATTGAGTTATCAATTGGTATCAGAGTATCCTCCAGGTCCTCTGTGTTATAATCTTAACCGCTTGAGGTAAAGATCCCAGTCAAATGATGAAGAGGGAAGGTCCAAAGTTTAATAGGGAAAATTTTAGTATATGGAAAGACAGAATGAAGATATTCATCAGAAGCATGGGTGCTCAACACTAGAGCTATATTGAGATTGCCTATGTTGCTCCTACTGGTACCCTTAGTGATGACCAAAAGAGAGAGATGCAAGAGAATGGGCAAGTCATGGAAACCCTAATTAGTGGTTTATCTGACATTGAATTTATTGATGTTCAAGATAAGGTAAATCCCGAAGAGGTATGGGATACTCTTGAAAATATCTATGGCGTTAATGAACATGTAAAACAAGCTAAGGAAGAAAGCCTTAGAGGAAAGTTTGAAGATATACGAATGGTTGAAGGTGAGACCATTCAATAGTATGGAATAAGGATCAAAACTGTTGTTGGAGATATCAAGAGTGCAGGTGGTAAAATAGAAGATGCCACTATGGTAAGAAAAGTCCTGAGATCCCTATTGCTGGTCTATGCAATAAGGGTTGCTGCTATTCAGGAGCTAAGATCAGTAGACAAGACTAAGGTATCCTTAGACTCCATCATAGCAAAGTTGACAGCCTATGAGCTAAATAGTTTTGATGGCAGTGTTCAAAAGACTGAATCAGCTTTTAAAGCTTCTACTACACCTTCCAGAAAAGGAAAAGAAGCTAGCACTAGTGGTGAACCAAGATAGAGAAGAGAAATGGATGATGAGGAGATTCTGATGGCATTTGAAGCTCTCCTTTCTAGGAAACTTCCAAAAGGAACTGGCAAATACAAAGGTAAACTACCTTTGAAATGCTTTTCTTGCAACTAGATAGGACATATTGTTGTAAACTGTCCTAATGGCGACAATAAGGACAAACCGGAAAGGTTCAAGAAATTCAAAGGAGGAAACCAGAGAAACTATTTTGTGGCAATTTATGAAGGTGTCACAGATGAAGAATCAAAGAATGAAGAAAATGAAGATATTGTGTTTGTTGTTGTCAAAGAAGATGTGTCTGTCAAGAAGGCTATTGTCTCCCAATTTGATAATTCCAATGAGTGGATCATTGATAGTGGTTGTTCTCACCATATGACTAGTGATAGAAGCAAGTTTCTATCATTGGAAGAGTATGATGGTGGTGTGGTTCGCTTTGGCAATGATGCACCGTGCATGGTCAAAGGCAGAGGGTCCATCTCTCTGAATGGAAAGAGTAGTGCTAACAATGTGTATTGGGTTGATGGTCTTAGACACAACCTTCTGAGTGTTAACCAACTGAATGACAGTGGCCTCACTCTGAAATTTAAGAATGGAGTTTGCAGAATCAAAGGAAACAATGGTGAATTGGTGGCCACCGGCATGCAGACCAAAGGTAATCTATTTCATCTGAATGCAAATATAATTACATGTCTTATGGCTAAATTTGATGATAGTTGGATATGGCATAGGAGACTCTGCCATGTAAACTTTGATAACATTGTGAAGGCTAGTAAGATCAAGGTAGTTAGAGGGTTGTCGGTGCTAAGAAAACTAGATAATACCTTGTGCAGAGAGTGTCAATTGGGGAAAATGTCTTCCTCAACCTTTAAAGGTAAATGTTTCACTGCTGACAACTTGCTTGATCTTGTGCATACTAATTTGTGTGGTCCTATGAAAACTAGAGGTGTGCAGGGTGATAGGTACTTCATGATTCTCACTGATTACTGCTCAAGAACGATGTGGGTCACATTCTTGAAAGACAAGTCTAAAGCCTTTGTAAAGTTCAAAGCTTTCAGAGCATTAGTGGAGAAGGAAAGCGGTAAAAGGATCAAGTGCCTGAGAACTGATCAAGGAGGGGAATTCACTTCCGATGAATTCAACAAGTACTATGAAGAACATGGCATCAAGAGGGCATTGTCTGCCCCCCGAAATCCACAGCAAAATGGCCTAGCATAGAGGAATAATTGGACTATGGTTGAAGCAACTAGAACCATGTTGATTCAAGGAAAGGTAGCTCACACCTTTTGGAGAGAAGCGGTGAGTACTGCAGTCTACACAATGAACCAGGTACTCATCAAGAAAGGTAAGGATAAAACTCCTTATGAGTATTGGATTGGTAAGACACCTGTGGTTAGCTACTTTAGAGTCTTTGGTAGAAAATGTTACATCAAGAGGAGTGAACACCAGAGCAAGTTTGATGCGAAATGTGATGAGGGAATATTCCTAGGATATTCCACCAAGAGCAAATCTCTCAAGTGTTTTAACAATAGGACTCAAAGAATTATGGAAAGCATCAATGTAAGAGTTGATGAAACCTCTGAGAAAACTGAGGAAACTGGTAGTGAGCAAGCGGTAAATGAACCGGTTGCAACCTTCTAGGAACTGGTTGTCAGTCAATCGAGTACCAGTAATAGTGTTTCTACACTGAAAAATGTAGATGTTGATACTGATGGAGATGAGGATGAAGAAGAAAAGCAAGACAAATCCATCAAAACCATTCCTCAGTATGTCAAGCTGAATCATGATCCTAATCAGATCATAGGAGATAACGATGCAAAAATCTTTACAAGAAGAAAGGTCAGATAAAACTCATGTATGATCTCTAAATTTGAGCCTAAATCATTCAAAGAGGCACATAAAGATGAAGACTGGATCAATGCAATGGAAGAGGAACTTGACCAAATAGAGAAAAATGGTACATGGTCTTTGGTACCCAGACCGGAGCATAAAAATGTCATTGGTACCAAATGGGTCTTCAAAAATAAGCTGAATGAGGATGGCACAGTGATTAGAAAGAAAGCCAATTTGGTATGAAAAGGATATGCTCAAGAAGAAGGAGAAGACTATGGAGAAACCTTTGCTGCTGTAGCCAGATTGGAAGGGGTCCGTATGCTTCTTATATATGCAACTTTTAAAGGTTTCAAACTATATCAAATGGATGTAAAATCTACATTCCTAAATTGTGTATTTGAAGAGGAGGTGTATATTGAGCAACCAGATGGGTTTTCCCTATCTGAAGATAGTGACATGGTATGTAGGCTACATAAAGCCCTATATGGACTAAAGCAGGCACCTAGGGCATGGTATGAACATTTGCATTCCCATCTTATGAAGATTGGATTTGAAAGAACAAGTGAAGATAGAAATATCTACTTGAAGTCTGAAGGAGATCAGATCTTGATCTATGAGGTATTTGTTGATGACATTATCTTTGGTGGAGATGACAACATGAGTCGTGAATTTGCAGATGAGATGAAGCAAGAGTTTGAAATGTCACTCATAGGGGAGATTAAGTTCTTCATTGGACTACAGATCCAGCAAATGAAGGATGGAATCTTTATCACTCAGTTCAAATATGTCAAAAAAGTGTTGAAGACTTTTGGCATGGAAGATAGAAAACTAGTTGGGACACCAATGGCGAATGGTTGTAAACTATCCAAAGAGGATGACTTAGCATTGGTTGATGAAAAGGAATACCGATCAATGATTGGT
The DNA here is from genome assembly GCF_030272615.1 of Cryptomeria japonica. Lineage (NCBI taxonomy): Eukaryota > Viridiplantae > Streptophyta > Pinopsida > Cupressales > Cupressaceae > Cryptomeria > Cryptomeria japonica. The sequence continues at coordinate 39,848,788 of NC_081407.1, forward strand.
AAATTACATTATTTAGTGCATAGCAGACTGGATATTGCACATGCAGTTGGCATTACTACAAGGTTCTAGAAAAGTCCAAGAGAATCCCACTTGGTTGCAGTCAAGCAAATTCTTAGGTATCTAAAGGGAACTATTGACTATGGATTGTGGTATCCATACAACAAGGATTTCAACTTGAAAGTGTTCACAGATGTTGATTGGGTTGGTAATGTAGATGACCAGAAGAGCACAACCGGTGGTGCATTCTTCCTTGGTGGTAGACTAGTCTCATGGATGAGTAAGAAGCAGAGTTGTATCTCTCAGCCTACAACGGAAGCTGAGTATGTTGCAGCTTTCATGAAATGCACTCAGACAATTTGGATGAAGCATGTATTAAATGGCTTCAAAGTTCTTGTATCTGAACTGGTAAGTATATTTTGTGACAATACTAGTGCAATTAATATCTCCAAGAATCTGGTTTTATATTCTAGAACCAAGCACTTTGAGCTTAAGTATCATTTCTTAAGGGAAAAGGTTCAGAACAAAGAGATTGCACTGGAACATGTTTCCAGTAAGGAGCAGTTAGCAGACATATTCACCAATCCTCTCCCAAAGACTACATTTATGTACTTAAGAGGTGAATTAGGGGTACTGCCCCTTCAGGAGGTGAACTAAAGGTATATGCTTCACATCAATCATCTATTGCATAGTCAAATCTTTCTTCAAGATTGATGTGTTGAAGGATGCTACTCCTTAGGTGGAGCAGCATAATGGAATAGGGAAGCTTGTGCATCCACTTTGGCATTGTTGTCAAAGGGGGAGAATATGTGAAGTGGAGAAGATATCTGTAGAAATTGGGGGAGTAGATGTGAAGCAGAGAGATATCTTAGTATATTGCCATCAATGCCAAAGGGGGAGATTGTTGGCATTATGTGAACCGGTATGTGGACATAATGACATTGTATGTTGTCATTGATGTCAATATGTTGAAGAGGTGTGAACCGGCATATGTGAGAACTTGTATAACACTATGAATCGACATTTGTGCCAAAGTGAAGCGGTGTGCTTGTTCAAGGTGAACCGGCATATGGTTATGGGAACTGGCACATGGAAGCATTGTATGACCACCAGTTGGTAGTCTCAACTTTAGGGTTTCCGAATGATGTGCTTCAAGCCTATATGGCTCAACCGATGACATTGTGTGATGAGTTAGTATTGTAATGAAGAACAGATCATGTTGCCACGTCAGCCTTATGTACATGAAGGATCTTGCATGAAGAAGATTGTTCCTATCCACCTCGGGAATGAGCGAAGTCTGTAAAGTGGTGATAACATGTGATGGGTTATCAGCCACCATGAAATCGGTGAAAATGGGCAATGGAGAATGTCTTGAGATTGGATCAAGACTGTTGCAATTAATGAAGTATTCTCAACCGTTAGGATTGAACTATTTGAATTCCTTAACCTAACAAGTTTAGGGTTTAGGGTTTATGCTACCAACCTATCTGTTTTCCTATAAGGTTGATGTTGTGTCTCTTTCTGAGGTTGTTGGCAAAAGTTTTGTATGTGTATCTGAGAGAAGAGATACGTAATTCTAGCCAGACCAAAAAGAGAGAAGTGATACCTGCAGAGTGTAAGTGCAAAAGGTGAAGAGGAGCTTAAGCGGATCTGCATTGGCATTGAGTGTTGTTAGCAGATCATTGTAATACCTGTTGATCTCTAACCACCTCAACAGTTGGAAAATCCCTTAATAGGGTAGCCTTAACTGGCTTGCTAAAAATCCTTTAACAGGGTAATTCAAAGCTATTGAGTTCAGAATCCTTTAGCTATTGAGTTCTTGAAATCCTCTGACAAGGTAACCTTTAATAGGGTTTAACCCTTAACTGGGTATTGTAGCCATCCCTTAACCAGGTGATCTTTAACAGGATCGGTTCCTACCAGAACCTATTTTAATGTCTCTAACCGAACAAGGCTCCTAACATAGCGGACTTCTAAAGAGTTCAAAAATAGCTTGTGGGTATTCATCCCCACTGTGGTTTTTCCCAGTTGGGTTTCCATGTGAAAAATATGTGTGTCATGTGTGATGCTTTTATCTTGTGATGCTTTCCTATTGTCTGTCAAGCATATGATGGTTATGTGTTTTATGCCTGTCAATAAAACATGTTGAACTAGTTGTTATTATGATCTGATGATAGATTACCTGTTTATGCATAAGGGTGAAATGGTAGTGTAGTCTTGAGTTGAGTGAAAAGCTAAGTGAGTAACCAGTTAATGCTTGTCTTTGTCATTCTTAGCTTTACCGGTTGCACTCTGTTTTAAATCGGTGCCACTGTTTGCCAATCATTTGGAGTGTCTTCTATCAGACTGGTTTAGGACTGTATTTTTTTTCTATACCGATTCACCCCCCACTCGTAGTACCAAGTTAGTACTATCGATTCATCATTGAGCTATCAAAACCATGGTGGGAACCTACCCACAGTAAGATGATACTCTACAATAGTATGTGAAAATATTACAATGGGGAATGTAGAGGCATTCGGGAATACTTCCTAGTGATCACTACTCGAATATATTGGTCTGGAAGGCTACAACCCTCAGGGAAGTCTCACTGACTTACAACATGATTCAGACTACAATCCAAAAGAAATGAATTGAAAGAATAGCATCTCCAAATGCCTGATTACTATTCTGATTAAGCACAATTGTCTTCTCACCAACACCAATATCTCCTCAATCTTAACACTGAAGGATAAGTCTCTTTTTCACATATACACCACTCTCTGATAATGTATACACAACATAGACTTCTAAATTACATGAATATATCACCTATATATACAATTCATCAACCTTGATAACAAGGTCAGCTAAACCCTCAACCTGCAATTACAAAATTACATCACATGATACAAAGATTGACCACCAGAGCAATACAATGATTTTGATGACATAACATGGACCTAATTCAAATTCCCAAATGTACAACTCCACTGGAAATAGCGCCATGATAAATTGCAACATGCTATACTGCCAAGAAAATCACATAACACAAAAATCATCACTGGTTCATAGAAACCATCAAAAACTCGCACAATGATCAATGTGATGAATACTAAGATGGGGGGTGAATTAGTATGCCAAAAATCTCTTCACTTAAGCACTTTGCAAGACTAATAGTAAATTGGTAAAATAGTTTAGTAGACAAACCGGTTAACACACATGCAAACCAAATAGCCAATAATGCATTCACCCACAGAAGCAAAAACACCATAACACAAGAGATTTTGACATGGAAACCCAAATGGGAAAAACTACAGTGAGATGGAACTCACAAGTAACTATCTACAAAATAGGAACCAGACCGGTTAAGGTCTTACAATGTTCTTTACTAGAACAGATCCTGTTAGGAATCTCAATCTCTGTTAGGAGATAAGTCCGATTAAAGACTACCTTGCTATAGGATTTTAGATCAATAGATGTGAACCACCTTATTAGAGGATTTACAAAAGGCTTTTGGGCCTACCTGGTTAAGGGCTATAGACTTGTCAAAGATGTGAGTAATCAACAAGTGTTTGATCTAGCTAGTAGCACAGACTACTTGGTTAGATCCTTGATAGCTCGTTCCTAATGCACTCTAGCATTACTTTAGTCTTCTACACATTCATATTCTCTCCAACTCCTCAACCACCTTAAACCCTAGCAACAACATAAACTTTTGCTACAACCACATCAACACCCTAAAACCCTAGACATGATGTCCTTATAAAGGAATCTGATTTCATGTCAGTCCAATAGGATTACATAACAATTTCCTAGGTTCAATAAACCTGGACATACTTGGTAACTCATCATAAAATGTCGGTTGGTAACTCATCGCAAAATGCCAATTGGTAACTCATCACAGAGTATTATCAGTTCATACAAAATGCTAGTTGTCGGCTTGACAAAAATGAAGACTGGTAAAAATGTGTTATGCCACTTTAATCCCTCCTACCACTTGGGATCCATGAACCACTTGGGGTCAACATGCTACTTCAGACTGAGAAACACATTCTGCAAAACACCAATAGTCTAAAGACTATAATACAACATACCAGTTGGAACAAATACCAGTTGTGCTCTAACTCATACATATAAAGGAGATCTCAATGCAAGTGTGTGTCCATCAATGACAATCACAACATAAACATCAAAAAATAAAATAGGAAATGACTACGAAACACCAGTAAGCATATTAGAATCATCAGTAACAACTGGACCAACACCACTTATCAAATCTTCATCTGTCAACATCTAAAAGCTCAGGAATACAACTAATCAACAATTGTCATGAAGAAAGATAACTTACGGAGCACCAAATCATGAACCATCTGAAATGAAGATACACATGACCATCCCAAACAATATCCTAGAATCTTAGCACAAGATCTGATCACACCAGAATATACCGAGCTCTGCAAAAGAGTGATTAACAAAACAACATTGCAAACTGGATCATAAGATCTTCCCAATCTACACACACTGTTGCAATACACATAAATATGTTGACATCAATGACAACAACATATCCTAGTAGCAACAATGACCAACAATATCCAACAGGTCATGCTTGGGACATACAACATAATCTTGCCTTTTGGGCCTACCATACAAGTGTTTGTACCCCCATTGGTGCCACACCATATTTACTTGTGTATGATAGTGAAGCTATCTTACCCATTGAGGTTGAGTTGCCATCTTTATAGGTCTCCTTGTGCAATCTTATCAATGGTGAGGATTACTACATGATCTCTCAAGTTCAAGATCTTGAATTATTGGATAAGCTTAGACAAAATGCTTTCAGTAATCTTAGAAAATAATAGTAGAATATGTCTCACATTTACAATCATAAGGTTAAGATTCACACATTTGAGGTAGGTGGCTTGGTTCTCAAAGAAAATCCTAATAATCAACAAGATCAAGGGAAATGAGGTAAATTTGAACTTAATTGGCTAAGATCCTACATTGTCACAACAGTCTATTACTCTGAAGCATATCAACTATCTACTCCCAAAGGTGAACCACTTTATGATCCTATAAACAACATGAACCTTCGCAAGTTCTACACTTAGTTCTTCAAAGAATCCCTTAATACAAAAGATACAAAAAATTCAAAAAAATATTAAAATAAAAAAATTAAAAAAAGGAAAGCTGTCACCTTGATGAAAACCTAGTAAATAAGCATCTTGCGTCACACAAAAAACAAAAAAATGTAAAGAGAAATAAATTCATCCAATAATGCAAATCACTTTGGTGGTACCCTAGGCAAGTACTATGGTGAAATGGGGAAACTCACACCATGTGTGGGATTTCGCTCCTCTCTCCTTCAATATTTTGCATTGTCTATTCACTTTGCACACACTCTCACCCTTCAATTCATCATAAAATTTCCATCTCCATGATGTCTTGATATTGTTGTATTGAGGTCACTCACCTTCTACAATAAACCTTTTGTCAACTTTGCTTCATCCATACTAATCGGCTCCTATCTCTAACTGGGGGCATATCCTCGACCTAGTGATGGAATTCGATCCTTGGCACTACATGTTACAAGAAAAATAACTTTTGCACCTTCCTTATTTCATTCACAATATTCAATAAAGTTTCATTTGCATCGCTAGTCTACAATAAAAATTTTACTGTTCTTCACAATAAAACATTCATTTCATTAAGTGAGATACTTTCAGATGATACTTGAGCAACATTTTTATTTCAACCAAATCAATCTTTTCATTAGACCGAGATCTTAGCATGACTAATGATCATGTTTGCGTTAGCATTGTCTATCTTTAATCAAGATACTATCAACATTGTGACCAGATCAACCTCTAAAAAATATCTAAATTGTGCGAAAGAAATATCTGTAGCATGAAGATTTTAGTTGATTGTTGGTTTTAGGTCTTTTGTTTTTCTTTGATTTGATGTTTTGGTGTCATTCTTACTAGGCTTCTCAATGATTTCTATGGACTAGAGTGGTCAAGATGGGTCATGATCACCTAATTGTTGTTTGTGGATTATTCTATAGTAATATTATGGCTCTTCTGAGGATATGATGGCCTATGACCATCGAGGACATTTAATGGTCCTCGTGACCCTTAGTGACCTAGTTTTGGTCTTTTTTTTCACCAAACCAACCTTATCTTTTCCTTTCTCTGCCTATTTTATCCCCTCTCTTGTCGAGACACCCAATCTCTCAAGGGGGCATGTCACCATCCCACCGAGGTAAATTTGTGTATCAGTTAATTTTTATTCTTTGAAACAATGCGACAAGCTACATTATCTTGAAGATGGGTAAAATGTAGACACCTAAAATCATCTTATCCCAATTAAATAAATATTTATTATTTATTTAATTATTCCCTTTTTCTTCTATTAATAAAATGAATATTTATTTGTTTAATTAATTTACTACCTTTTTTGAGCCCCTTTTCTATCATAATTTAAATAAACATATTATTTATTTAAATTGTCCTTTTTCCTAAATTAAATTATTTATTTATTTATTTAATTTATGTGGCCATTTCCTCTATAAATTAAATAAATTCTTTAATTTATTTAATTAAATCATTTATCTTTTTCCTCTTTCCATTATCCAAATGACAAGTGGCCCCCTTTTCATGATCCATCTTAATCATCTCCATTATTTTATTATTTCCTCTACCTACCCTTCAACCTTAGACAACCACCTTTTATCTCACCTCTTAATCCTATCTCTCCATTTTTAGGATGTTCTCTACAAAAGAGGCTTCCTCTTTACATCTTCCATATATTGAATCTTGGAGCATACTTACACTTTGTTGAAATCATAGCTTACATTAAGTCTACATCATCACAACCACATCCATGTTGGCAAATGCACACTCCAATGAGACATTGTAGGTGATTGAAGGTTTTGTCATTGATGGCAACCTTACAATTCTATGACACCAGCAAGACAATTTACCGGCACCAGCAAAGACAGAATATACACCAGCACAAAGACCACCGGCAGTAAAAGGAAGCATACTGGCATAGAAACCGACGTGAATTTTGTTTGTAATATATTTTGTTAATTATTGTAAAATCATTGTAAGCCGACTTGGCAAGTTGTAAAATGACTCATATATATAAGAGATCATTGTAGAACATAAAAAAAAATAGAAGGAAGAAATTATATAGGCGAAATAAGGCAGATCTATTATGCAAATTATAGGTTAAGGGTTTATGTATGAAGTAGAGCTATAAACCAGTACTGGATCTGGCATAGTAGATGCTATTTTGAAGCAGTACAAGACATTGGATTTATATAATCCATTTTGTAAGTCAGTGAGACTTTCCATTTTGTAATTGAGTAGTGAGCTCTAGGCACTTGGCCTTCCTGCATGTGCAGGCCCCTCTTGTAGCAGTAATATTCTCTTATTGGCCAGTAAGTGAATATTGTGGGTCACAAATCACACTGAGGTTTTTCCCACACCAGGTTTCCTCATTAAACTACTATGTTATGGTGTGTTTTTCATGTGGTTGTTGTTATCTCTATTTATTGCATTATTTCTTGTTTACCAGTAGACATTATTAATATGTTCTACATATTTTAAGTTAAGAAAATATTCAAACCGGTTAGATACTGATTCACCCCCCCCCCCCACTCAGTATCTGTGGGAATCCTAACAATTGGTATCAGAGCTTGGTCCTCTATTTTCATAAGCCTAACAACTTAAGGAAGATCTTGACACTGGTAGAGATAGAAAACTTGATGAAGGAATTAGAAGCAGCTCTCTCAGACTATGATGCAAAAAAATTGAAAAATATCAAACTTGAAGATGATCTAAAAGCTACATAGGATATTATTCAAGCACTTCAAGAAAATCTTACCATTACAAGAAACAAGAGAAGAGAACTTTGTGAAAAGATGCAAAATGAGAATGATGAAAAGGAAACTTTTATTGATCTGATGAATAAGCTGAAACAAGAGAACATGACAACAAAGAATGAGATGTAGGATATGACTATGAGATTTTATAAAGAAATTGAAGATAGGAAGAAGAATGAAGAAGACTTAACTAGAAGATTGAATGATGTTGCAAATGAAAACACAAGACTTAGTTATGAAAATGATATGTTGAAGACAGATCTGATGCATGCACAGAATGACTCAAATGAACTCATGAGACAAAAAGGTATCTTGGAAGGAGAACTGGCTGCTACAAATCAACATAAAGAAAAATTCAAGAAAAGCTCAGGAGAACTTGGTGACTTGTTGAAGAATCAAAAACCTAATGGTGACACTAAGGGTCTTGGCTTTGAAGTTGGTGAAAGCTCTAGTACTGCAAACACACAGGATCATGGCAAATCAGTAAGACAACCTACTACTTATAAATTTAATGGCAAATGCTTTAACTATAACAAGTATGGCCATAGAGCAAATCAATGTAGATCTAGAAATTATGAGAATACCAATACACCCACCGGTCAATGTTCAAAATGCAACAAAGTTGGTCATAATTTTGAGAATTGTAGAATGAATGTGAGATGTTATGTTTGTGGAAGATTTGGACACTTATCTAATCAATGTAGAACACAAACTGACATAGGATATGGAAAAGCTATTCAGAAAAATAATGTGACTTGTTATGCCTATAACAAAATTTGAAATATTGCTAAATTTTGTAGAAGCAAGTCCTCACCAGTAAATAACAAAGGTCCTAGTTTGAAAGGTAAAGAAAAAGTTGAAGAAGTTAAGCAGGAATTCTCAAAACAATGGATCAAGAAATCAAAACTAAATGTTGATAGGAATACTCCTCCACCGGCAGAACAGAGTAACACTCCATCGACAGAAGAAAGTAACATTCCACCGACAAGAGACTCTTCATCTAACTGAAGAAAATTTCCTTGAGGGTTTAACAATCAAATGTAAAACATGCTATTATTCCCTCGGTTGATGGTGAGAAGTTGAAATCACTTCTATACCGACAGATAAGTTAAGTCATTACTTAACCGGCAAGCATTAAATGTGGTAGTTGGCAAAATTAACATTATAAATCAGTGTTTTGGCTCCAATTTCATTTCACTGAGCATTCAAACAATCAAAGAGCATGAAAATTCTTGAGCAAAGACATTTCAAGCAAAGAAGCAAAGCAATTCAGCAAGCAATCTTTCCTAAGGCAGATAAAAGTATTTATATCCATGGCTTCTTCATCTGTTCTTGAATTCATAGCAAACCCTACTATAGTCGAAGTGATTAAACACCCTAGACCCGTATTTCAGTTAGTTCCCAAAATTGCTAAGAAGGATGATAATGTTGGTACATTTTCTCAAATCCCCAAAGGAGTAGTTTTTGCAGAAGAACCTAGAATGTACATTCATTGTCACATAGAAGAATTAGGTGATGAGGAAATCAAGATCATGTATAAGACTATAATTTGTCATGATTTCGATAATGTGAAACCTGAACATAAAATAGTTGAAACCCTAGGATTCATTGAAATTCTCAGTATTCCAGAATTTCCTAAGGATGTTATAAGGATAGTTTTAAGAAGGGTTCATGGTGAATTTTTCTAGTTGGACTCAGTTCACAAAATCACTAAAGAGACAGTAAAGGTTGTGACAAGGTTACCCTCCATCGATAACAGACCTAATAAGACAAAGAAGGTCTCAAATGACCTAGTGATGAACCTAACAGGTGCAACATCTGACGAGAGATCTTTAAGAGTAAATGATGTAACCGACATCAATGTCAAATTCATTAGCATGATTTTAGGCTACAAAACCACACATGCAAATAGGTTAAACTCAGTCTCTAGCCTATGCTTAAAGAGTGCCTATGATATGATCAAGGATAATGCAAAAATAGATGTGTGTGATGTTGGTATTTTGGTATGGTTTTGTCATTGATGTCAACACCTACTAAACACTTATCAACTCTGGCATTTTGGAGTATCAGCAACATTCACCGGCAAGCAAGTGACTTATGCACAGTCACTGCTATCTGGTACACCGACAGGATATAATGATCACCGGCACTTGGAATGATATGGAAAACACTTGGTTATGTCAAAGACATCATGTGGACACTTTGTCTTGGAGTTTTGTTTATTGGTATATTAGCATTTGCATATTTGTTGTTATCGACAAATAGGTCCAAGTTACACCGGCAGGTTTATCTTTTCCAAATCAGCATGGCACGCTATGGAGATGACTTATTATTGTTGTAAATGCATTAAGTCAACATATTGAATTGGTTATTGCATTGGGTATTAATTGATTTGTAAATTAATTTTATTGTAATATCTTATAGAGCCGACCTACTAAAATTGGTCGTAGGGTATGGTATAAATGTAAGATCGAATGTGGAATGTGAAAAAAAGGATTGTGTGAAGGTATATGCAAGAATAAGCAGAGCTATACATGCAGACATCATTTGAAGATTGAAGGAGGGTTTTTGAGAAGACAATCAGAACTACACCGGTACTAAATTCAGCATATGAAGATTCTATTTTGTGCAGTACATTCTTATTGGATTTAACCATCCAACTGTAGTTAGTGTGACTCCCATTTTGTGATTGAGCAGTGAGCTCTAAGCACTTGGCCTTTCTGCATGTGCAGACCCCATTTATATACACTTACTATCTACAGTAGTATCATTTGATTGTGGGTAAGGTTTCCCACCATGGTTTTTCCCCTTACAGGGTTTCCACGTACAAATATTGGTGTTATGTGTTGTGGATGACTTTGTCTTTTTGTTTCATGCATTAATCCTTACTAGTATTGCAATTAATTGTTAAAACTATCTACTGGCATATTAGATTGGTTTACCGGTATTAAGCATTAAGTTGTTTAAGTTATTTTTGGTTTGAATTTATTTAACAACTGATTCACCCCCCCCCCTTCTCAGTTGTCTCCAGGACCTAACATGTGAATGGTTGAAAGATGAGCTTATTGATAATCTTGGAAAAATTAAGAAAGACAAAAAAGGGACATTTAGATTTGGAAACCTACTTGTCTGTTTAATGTTGCACATAACAAAATAGGTGCCCAGTATCGGTAATAAAAATCTTGGTTTTGATATACCGATAGGCAAACAATTGTCTGATTTACTAAATAACATGGGTGAAAACAGAGAAAAGAATATAAATGAGTACTTTCAGGCATTGAAGGCCTAGATGAATACTAGAGTTAGAGTTTCACAAGCAATTGTAAATAAGTATAAGGATGAGATATGCTTTGTTATTAAGAAGGATGAGATTTGGATGGAGGCAGTTGTCCCAAGAACCATTTGGGTTACTGAAATGGGTTATGAAACTGATGACCACATAATTGAAACATATGCAAAAACCCTTCTGGAAGCACCCAAGGAACCTAAAGAAGAGGTATTTGGTAGTGCTGAGACTATTGAGAATCAAATTCAATCTAAGAAAAGGGTAAAGAAGGTAGAAGCAACAATAAGAAGAGGATCTAGGCAAGCAAAGGCTATCAAAGAAGATGTACTTAAACAAACCAATATCACTGAAGATGATTTAGAAACACTACAACCAGAAACTTACCTTTCATCGGTAGCAACTTCTTCAGAAAGTGATATGCCAACTGCATTTAAAAGAGTTGTGAGGAAAAGAGATCCTTCACCGGTATCTACACCTTCTCCTAGAAGAACCAGACAGAAACAACAGGAAGTAAGGCCCCCGACTAAGAAGATAACTCCAAAGAAGAAGAAGTTAACACCCAAGAAGAAGACTCAACAAAACATTGCTCCAATTGACAAACTACTAGATGAAATAACAGAGGATGGACAGCTGAAAAACATCAATAAATTATATGATTCATTATCAATTGATGACAAGGAGAAAGTTGAAAATAGTGTAATTCTACACTTGGACATTTACAAGAAATTTCTAATGCAAGTTGTAGATGAATTACCGGCAAAACAGTTTAAAAGACTTGAAGCTAGAAGGCAAGCTGTTGTAGAGCTTGATAAGAAAATGAAAATTGAAAAACTACTTGCTATTTATCCTGTCAACTCACCAAAAGAGATAGATGATTTGATCTTTGAGGCTAACCGGTCAATATTTTCAACTGCACACCGGCATGTAGCACTTATGGTTGGTAGAGTAAATAAGGTAGTAGAGGAAATTGCCAATGCATGGGACATATTCCTTACAGAGAAGGAAAAGCGGGAAGAATATAGAAAACCCAAATCCATCAAAGTATATCAAAAGGATAAGGTTAAGGGAAAAGGCAAGGTTGGTGGACCACCTAGCATAAAAATAAAAGATAACTTATCTCCACCGCCTCTGAATACTCCACCGGTAGTGACTACTGATAAACAATCGGCTAGTGAGAGTATGGACATACCACAAGAAGACACCAATCCCAATTCTGAGGTGTTATACACAATGGACATTGATACTCAAAAGGTCAATATTGTGGTATATAAGGATACAACTTAGAAAATAGATATGGCTAATGAGAAACCGGTAATTGATGGTACATAAGGTAAACCGGCAAATGATAACACAGAGAAACAAGTAGAGCAATAGGCTCCATCATAGCAACAAGTTCACACAGAGTCAGTGCCACCGGCAACAGCTAAGCAAGACAAAGCTTTGCTTAAAGAAATGGAAACACAAACTAACCTACCAGAGGTCACCACAAGAAAGGATATTGCTCCCACCAGTGGAATACAGAGTGTTGGCTCTTCAAGTACAAAATTCAAACAAACTAATGTAACAGAAGTTCTTTTGGATTCCATAAAGAAGATAACATATTGTAGCTCACAGGCTTACAAGGCAATAGATGACACCATTCCAATTTTGAAAATGATAGCACCAAAATGTAATGTAGATAATAAAGATTCTTTGAGTCAACTTGACACTTTGTCTAAGTATATTACTGAAAACACTGTGACAGTTGAACAAATAAAAGAGGAAGCATTCAAGGAGAGAATAGAGAAGGAAAAACACAAATTCTTTGAGGAAGAAATAAAGAAGTGTACAAGGCAATTTGACACACTTCTACCGGAACTATGTAGCACATTGAAGGAATTCAAAACTTTGTACAGGGATACATGTAAAACTAACTTTTTGACAGTTGATATAGACAAGAAAATTAGCAAAATACAAGACGAAATAAATCAACTAGCTGACAATTTCATTAATTCATCTAATTCATTATTAGTTTTTGAGCAGAAAATAATAGGTTTTGAGGAAGAACTACTAAATTTGGAAAGAGACAAAGAAAGAATAAAAGGAAAGGCTAAAGATCTTAAATGGAGACTTAGTCCAAAATTGGACTATCTTGCCTCCTTAAGAAAAGAAATATCTAATGCTTTGATTCAAGGATAGAAAACACCGGCAAAGCAAATGCAACACCTCACCGGTATAATTTAGAGGATAGAGGCCACAATAAAAGATAGCAAAAAGTTCATTGAGAGCTTGAATCTGGTTTTGGCAAATCTTTTTCAAATTGTAACCAACTGGTTACAAGGATGAAGCAGGAAACCACACTCATTGACACTTTGACAACCTTTGTCATTGATGCCAAAGGGGGAATAGTGGATTGAGAAAAATAACCAGCAAATGACTCATCAACTCAGGGGGAGCACATATTCTTTTGGTACACATTTTTGGTAAGACAATACCGGTAGATTCTTTTTGGATGACAGTTTTTATTTATTTTTCTCATGAGTGTTGCCATTGTTAGGGATCCCACAGATACTGAGAGGGGGGGATGAATCAGTATCTGACCGGTTAATGGAATGTCTTAACTTAAAACATGCAGAACATAATATAACAGTGTACCGGTATGCAAGAAATAATGCAATAAACAGAATCGAGAACATCCACATGAAAAGCACACCACAACACAAGATTTTAATGAGGAAACCCGATGTGGGAAAAACCTCAGTGGGATTTGTGACCCACAATATTCACTCACTGGCCAATAAGAGAATATTACTTACAATAAGGGCCTGCACATGCAGGAAGGCCAACTGCCTAGAGCTCACTGCTCAATGGGAAGTCTCATTGACTTACAATAAGGATTATACAAATCCAATCTCTTGTACTTCTTTACAATAGCATCTTCAATGCCAAATTCAGTATCGATTCCTGCTCTATTCTTTACATATACCCCTTAACCTATATTTCGCACAATAGGTCTGCCTAATATTTTCTTATATCTCTTCTACATCACATTTCAAATGTCTACAATGATCTCTTTTATATATAAGAGTCATTTTACAATTTGCCAAGTCAACTTATACACTTTTACAATAATAAACAAAATATAGTATAACAAAATCCTGTCGGCCTCTGTGCCGGTATACTTCCTTTCTTCTATGTCGGTGCCTGTGTCCTGAGTGCCGGTGTAGACTATGATCTGCTGATGCTAGTGTAATGTCTTTGCCGATGCCATAGGATTGCAAGGTTGCCATCAATGACAAAACCTTCAATCACATACAATGTCTCATTGGAGTGTGCATATGCCAATAGCCATCAATGCCAAAGGAGGAGATTGTTGGCAAATGCACACTCTAATGAGACATTGTAGGTGATTGAAGGTTTTGTCATTGATGGCAACCTTACAATCCTATGACACCAGCAAGACAATTTATCGGCACTGGAAAAGACAGACTCTACACTAACACAGAGACCACCAGCAGTAAAAGGAAGCATACCGGCACAGAAGCCGACAGGAATCTTATTTGTAATATATTTTGTTAATTATTGTAAAATCATTGTAAGCCGACTTGGCAAGTTGTAAAATGACTCATATATATAAGAGATCATTGTAGAACATAAAAAACAATAGGAGGAAGAAATTATATAGGTGAAATAAGGCAGACCTATTATGCAAATTATAGGTTAAGGGTTTATGTATGAAGCAGAGCTATAAACCGATACTGGATCTGGCATAGTAGATGCTATTTTGAAGCAGTACAAGACATTGGATTTATATAATCCATTTTGTAAGTCAGTGAGACTTCCCATTTTGTAATTGAGTAGTGAGCTCTATGCACTTGGCCTTCCTGCATGTGCAGGCCCCTCTTGTAGCAGTAATATTCTCTTATTGGCCAGTAAGTGAATATTGTGGGTCACAACTCCCACCGAGGTTTTTCCTACACTGGGTTTCCTCGTTAAACTACTGTGTTATGGTGTGTTTTTCATGTGGTTGTTGTTATCTCTATTTATTGCATTATTTCTTATTTCCCGATATACAGTATTAATATGTTCTACATGTTTTAAGTTAAGAAAATCTTCAAACTAGTTAGATATTGATTCAACCCCCCCCCCCCCCCCCCCCTCTCTTAATATCTGTGGGAATCCTAACAATCCGTTCTTCGTTGAGCTCTTGTGAAAGCATAAAAAATTAAGAGCAACCATATCATATAAGTATCAATGGAGATATGAGAACAATCAAGATCAAACCTATTTGAATGTGTGAAGGTATCATTTGGTTTATTTTATGATTTTGCATGTTTAATGGTTCTTCATTGATGTTTTGTTGTATTTCATTGTAGACCTAGGGTTTTGTGGCTGAAACTATAGGGTTTGAAATAGGGTTCAAATTCAGCATATACAATTCACTTTAGAAATAGAGTTTAGCTTACAATTTTCTTTGCTTCCTGTAAAGCGGAAAATCGAACCCTAGGTGTTCCCCCCACTCCAAGGAGAAAGGAGGTCACTAGGATTGACAGTTTTCACTTAGGAGAGACTTTACATTCAAAAGAGGGGTTGAAGCTCACAAGATCCAATCCCACACAATGCAAGATTGAATTCTAAATGAGTTTCAAGGGTTGAGACAGCAAGCATACCCTCTTTTGTAAAGAATGTAGATAGAAGGATTGAACTAGGAGTGTATGTAAAAGTGGGAAAGATTTGCTTATAAATAGAGATAGGGATACAGGATGAAGCTGCGGACCTGAAATTAGCAGTAAAATGTCGAGACGATGCTGTTCTGCAAATTTGAGTGAAAGTTGACGGGACGATGGCGCTCGGAGTGCACACGGTCCTCCAAAAAATCCGCGAAACGAAGGGGGATCTGTTTGTCTCCGCACAAGGATTCCAGATCTTCAATTACAGCCGCCTACCTGCAACCTACACACAGAAAAGAGAGGATGATTGGGGGGTTAGGGATTAGGGGTTTGCCTTCAGGTCAAACCCCGGTTTTGGAATTAACCAAGAAATGAAAATGTTGTAAATGTAAATGTTTGTAATGTAATCAAGTACTGATACCTTGTTGTAAGAATGTTTGTATTCTTACATGCGAAGGTGTAATGATGTTGTATGTTGTATATTGTAGGTGATCTCCTCTTCAATGGTTGAATCCTTGTCTCGAATGCAACACTTAGCCTTGAATGGAGACTTAAAATGCTCAATTGCTTGAAGGAATGCTTGAATGCTTGAATGTTTGCCTATCGCTTCCGCCTCTTGTATGCATATGTTTTTTTTCTTGTTTTACCAACTACCCTTTCTAAGAGGGGAAATGTAGTTTATATACTTGTCAATTAGGGTTAGAAGACTAATTTTTTCCGACCTTAGGCCGACCTAGAAGCATTATTTTCCAAATTGCAAACTTAAAGACCCGATGCCCAACAAGAGACCGAGCCCAAAATAGGGCCAGGGACCAGGGCGCTGGGCGCCATGGTCCTGGGGGACCAGGGCACTGGGCACCATGGTCCTGAAGGACCAAGGCACTGGGCGCCATGGTCCCACCTCCCAGGACAGTAGGGTGCAAGGAAGGATCAGGCCAAGGTGCAGAAAGATGCAATTTTTGATGTCGTAAACAGTTTTCGGGGTCTCCATTCAGGTTCAGTGTTGCGTTGCCATCGTGAAGACCCAAATGCAGTCAAAATTGCAAGTGTCGTAATTTTAGGATGCTACATTTAGCCCCCACTTTAGCGGGAGTATAAGCGTACACCCATACTTCCGGTAAAGTACAAGGAAACAACATTGAAAGACTTTCACCATGTCAAGGAGGCAAGATACACCAAGCCCCCAGTGGACTAAGGATCTTACGAATCCGATTGACAAAGTAAAAGGGAAGATCACAAGGGAGAACCATGACTGTCAATAGTAAGGTTCCCTCACTATGAGTCATGCAAGAAAAATACCAAAAATTTTCAAGGCAAAGCTAAGTTCGCCAAGAAATTTTCAAGAATCTTCAAAAGATATGGACGGAGTATATGCCCCCTATGTTAAAGTGATCGCACATGCCTCAACAGGGGTGATTGCTTTAAGGTAGTGATACACATAAGAAATGAGAAGGGAAAGGAGCATGTTATCACAAATATTTAGCCCCCAAGTGTGAGATAAACCCAAGGATAATAGACACAAAACACAAATCATGAGGTAACTTCGCTTTCCTTGGGGTCAGTATGCTGTATGTATGTATGCATAATTGTTCTTCATTCCCCAATAGAGGAAGGTCACCTAGAAGAAGGGAACACATGTGTCTTTTGAGTCAACATGAGAGAGACCAAAAGAGATCTCAATGCTTTGCATCATCCTCAAGTAGACAAAACTAAGGACAACAAATAGAAGAATGAGAATAACACATAGAAGAAGTAACAAAAGATATCAAGAGAGGAGGAGAGAGTCTGTTGTGCTAATGAACTAGTCTAGCACGTCATCCACCCCGTAATCTTGCTGATCAATATTTCGGGAGGGCAGGAAACACACTAGAGGAGGAACATCCAACACAGCAGATGGAGCTATCGCAAGATCCAAACAAGGGCTATGTTCATGTTCCAAGCCACGTTGTTCTTGTCTAGGAGCTAAGATAAGTGCTTTAGAAATTTCGTTAGATAAATGGTTATCAACATCAACATATTCATATTCACTATCAGAATGAAGAGGAGTAACATTTTCATCATGAATAACATTTTCATCTATATCATCATCAAGATTTATAAAAATAGGATCTTTAACTCGCATAGGGTCAAAACCATCATGCATCTTATGCTTAGGAGATTTTGGCTCTATTTTCAGCTGAGGAGAAAATGGAATAATACTAGCTGAAGGTGTTTTTGGGGATTGCAAAGTTTGAGAAGCAGCTGCACAAGCTCTAAGACGACACTTTTGTCGATGTTCACGCATAGAATGATTTCGTCTAGTCTTAGTAGGAAGTTGAGGAGATTGAGGAGGAGGAATGTTCTCATCCTTATCACTTGGGTGTTTAGGTTGTGGTCTCTTAGGTTGGATAATAGGAGAAGAGGAAGGTCTCTTCTCTTTATAAGAGGAAGGAGGAGGAACTGCTCCATATAAAGGAGGAATATTTGGTTTAGGAAGGAGACCAAGTCCATCATGACGAGGAGGTATAGGTCTACTTTTAGAAAGTTTATTAGTCATAGACATAGTCACATCCATAGGAATGGGTTGGGAATCTTCTTGAGGAAAGACATTAGTTTTATCTTTCAAAGGAAGAACTTCCTTCTCAAGAACGATAGGAATATCAAGTTTGGGTGTTCTAGGTTCACTTAGAGATAGGATCATATCTTTTTTCCACTTTTGATAAGATTTGAAAAGATGATCACTTCGCGGTGGAAGAGATTGGAATTGTTTAGGCCAAAAATAATCAATAGGAACACTAGAAGTTCTTTCAGCTGGTTTAAAGAGACTATCATTGACAATAACAACTTCACCATTATGGGGAAATTTCAAACACTTGTGAATAGGAGAAGCAATAGCTTTCATGGAAGATAGCCAAGGATAGCCTAGCTTCACAGAAATTGTTCGGATGATAGAATAATAGCAAAGCTCACATCAAGGGATTTGTTATGGACCTCAATAGGTAATGTAATAGAACCAATTGTAGGCGAGGAAAATGCATCAAATAATTTCACAACCACATTTGTTTTGTCATAGATCACTTGATTCAATTTCAAAGTAAAAAGAAATTCTTTAGTAATAACATTAACCATGCAAGAAGGATCGATAAGCACTCCACGACAAGGTGTATTCTTGAATTTTGAAACTATATATAAAGGACCATCAGGTGCCCTGATAGTTTCACTAGAATCAAATGTGATGGAAGGTTCTTTAGGGATTTTATGCTGCTCTACAAAGTTAATCACATTCGGAGTCATAGACACAAGACCATCAGGTGAGAAAGAGGAATCATTAGTCTCAATCACATTAGAGGTATGAGAAGGTAATGGATCAGTAAAAATCTTAAGATTTTGGTTAGGAAGAGCTACAGATGTGTTGCCTTTATCATTCACACCTGAAACAGAGATAGTATTATTATCAATCAAATCTTGAATTTTACCCTTTAAAGCAAAACATTTTTCAGTATCATGCCCAGGTTGACGATGAAATTGACAAAAAGATTTGTTATCAAAATAGGGTGAATTCACCTTTGCAGGATCTATTTGCTTTATAGGAGGGAGAGTAAGCACATTTTATTCCAATAACTTATTCATAATACTATAAAATGATTCATTCAAAGGAGTAAACTTTCTTTCTTTCTTGAAAAAATTAGAAATAGGAGGCACACCTGAAGCTGCATTCACATTGTTGTTGATGATGTTTTTATTGAACTTAATGAACCCTTTGTTCGGTTTAAACTTCCCAAATGGTTGTTGACTACTATCACCCTTATCACTCGGAGCCATAGGATTTGCTTGTTCCATTTGGCTCACAGTCAGTTGATAATTGTGAAGAGTTGCACACAACTGTTGGAAAGAAGTAAACTCAGAAAATAGAAGTTTTTCTCTAATATCTTCTTGTAAATTAGAAATAAAGATTCTTTGAATATCATTGTTAGGTACTGGAAAAGAAATTTGAGCACACAAATGCTTATATCTACCAATGAAATCAGTCACTTTTTCTTTAACACCTTGTTTACAATGCATTAAATCAATCAAAGTAACTTTAGGACTTATATTGTTTTGAAATTGTTGAATGAAAGCATTTGCAAGTTGTTTGAAAGAAGTAATAGAATAGGAAGGCAATGAGCAATACCATTGTAGAGCCTTATCTCTTAATGTTCTAGTAAACAATTTTGCAAGCAACCTTTGATCATGAGAAAAATTGGTACATATTGTTTGAAAGGTCTTAACATGTGTTAGAGGATCACCTTTACCATTATAAAGCTCCAACTGTGGGATTTCAACATGCTTAGGAGGGATAGCTCGAACAATGTCAAGAGAAAGTGGGCTCACAACATCAAATGTGGGCACACTAAACTTAGATTGATTCATAGAGGCAATTTGTTGTTGTAACGAAGAGACAGTTTGCGCAAGATTGTTAATGGTTGCTTAAGTTGAAGAGTTCATATTAGACATGTTAGATTGTGATGGAGGTATTATGTTATTGAAAGAAGGTATTGATTGAGAGTAAGGTGGCGGGACACTATGATGGTTAGTCATAGGAGATGATTGGAAAAAAGGAGCACTACAAGGAGGAATGGAATGGTTGAATGAATTGCCCCCTTGCGTCATGTTCATTTGTGGAGATGTAATAGGGACACTCATTGAAGGAATGAATGAAGAAGTTGGATTGAATGAAGGAAGAGGGTTGATTGAAGAAGAAGGATTGCCCCCATGATTGGTGATCATAGGTGGAATGTTTTGTATTCAAGTAGTCATTATGTTTGATGTAAAAGTAGGTATACTAGCAATGGAAGTTGTCAAAGGAATAGAATGATTGACTTGAGTAGGAGGTTGTGTATAACCTAAGGTTTCAGCACAACTCTTCATAGGCATCACATTCGAACCCATGATGTGTGCAATACTACGCAAAATATCAATTCCATTCTTATCACTTTGAACCATACGTTTTAGACCCTCAATTAATGAAAGAGCTTGACTATCGGGGTATTCTTGAGACATCCATTGCTGAAAATCATCAAATTGGTTATCCAATTTTGAGAGTTGTTCTACAGAAACCTCATGGAGAGCTACTTCATCATTAAGAGGATTAGAGGAATTACCCATGTCCTCGTTAAAAAGGCCATTCAAATTAGGTTCCATCTCCTCGGTAATTAAACCTTGGAAAGACTTAATTCTAAGGCTTCGTCTAACAGGAATAGTGTAAGTAGGGCTTATTGTTGTGAAACTCATGCACTAGAGAGAGAGAGAAGATTTTGAATGTAGAGGTAGAAAATTTCAATAAAATCAGCCAATCTCCTAGATTTAAGCTATTAAATGCAATCACGACAATCTCCCAAAATTTTGAAAAAAATGTCAAGGACCGTGGCGAACGGAGTGCACACGGTCCTCGCAACTTTTTTCAAAATTTTCAGGGATGAAAGTTATGATGATTTTAGAGCTAATCTGAAAAAATTGAGTGATTTTACGATCTGTAGATAGGCCAAATTAAAGTTGCAATCTCAAAATTGAACCCCACCAAGATTGTTGAAAAATGCAAAATTTGAATTTTGAAAAAAGAGAGGGAAACTAAAATTTTGAATTTTATGATTTTAGAGGGAATACTAAAAGCAATGCAAGCTTTGAAATTTAAAAGTTGACTCAATTTCATGCAAAATTCACTTTTGAAAGTGGAAATCAAAGTTGTTGCAATTAAACACTTAATTTCAAAAGTCACAAATTGCAAAAATTTGAATAAAGCACTGAAACTTTGAATGAATGCCAACACACTTTTCAGATTTAGGATAGTAAGAAACACAATCTTAACACAAAATTTCAGTTTCAACAATTTTTGAATGATTAGAAGCCTTAATCCAAGCAATCAGTAGACCAACTTTGACTTTAATTTTGAAAGTGTTAGAATTGATGAAATCAACCAAGATTCTAGATTCTAGCAGAAAAATACAGTAAGATCTAGCTCCCGAAATTTTGGAAAAAATGTCGGGGACAATGGCGCTCGGGGTGCACACGGTCCTCGCAACTTTTTTCAAAATTTTCAAGGATGAAAGATATTATGATTTTGTTGCGGAATCCAAAGTTACAGCTGATTTGGAGGTGTTCTGATCAGTGAAATTATCGGTCAAAGGTTGAATCAAGAGGGTTTTAAAAATTAGGGTTTTGACACTTAACCACTTAATTTTCAGAATTAAGGCACAAATATGAATTGATAATTTGCAATAGAAGGGTAGATCTGAAACAAGCATTAACAATTAAACATTTCACAAGCTCAATTACTAAAAAGAAAATTTAGGGTTTTTATGCAATTAACCTCTAAAATTTGCAAAAGATCAAACATGGAAATGTAATTAAGGAAGCAAATTTTTCAGATCTAACCATGAATAATCAGAATTAGGATGTTCATGTCGGGTTCACCAAAATGTAAAGCGTAAAATCGAACCCTAGGTGTTCCCCCCACTCCAAGAAGAAAGGAGGTCACTAGGATTGACGGTTTTCACTTAGGAGAGACTTTACATTCAAAAGAGGGGTTGAAGCTCACAAGATCCAATCCCACACAATGCAAGATTGAATTCTAAATGAGTTTCAAGGGTTGAGACAACAAGCATACCCTCTTTTGTAAAGAATGTAGATAGAAGGATTGAACTAGGTGTATGTAAAAGTGGGAAAGATTTGCTTATAAACGGAGATAGGGATACGGGATGAAGCTGTGGACTTGAAATTAGCAGTAAAATGTTGAGACGATGTTGTTTTGCAAATTTGAGCGAAAGTTGACAGGACAATGGCGCCCGGAGTGCACACGGTCCTCCGAAAAATCCGCGAAATGAAGGGGGATTTGTTCGTCTCCGCACAAGGATTCTAGATCTTCAATTACAGCTGCGTACCTGCAACCTACACACAGAAAAGAGAGGATGATTGGGGGGTTAGGGATTAGGGGTTTTCCTTCAGGTCAAACCCCAGTTTTGGAATTAACCAAGAAATGAGAATGCTGTAAATGTAAATGTTTGTAATGTAATCAAGTACTGATACCTTATTGTAAGAATGTTTGTATTCTTACATGCGAAGGTGTAATGATGTTGTATGTTGTATATTGTAGGTGATCTCCTCTTCAATGGTTGAATCCTTGTCTTGAATGCAACACTTAGCCTTGAATGGAGACTTAAAATACTCATTTGCTTGAAGGAATGCTTGAATGCTTGAATGTTTGCCTATCGCTTCCGCCTCTTGTACGCATATGTTTTTTTTCTCTTTTTACCAACTATCCTTTCTAAGAGGGGAAATGTAGTTTATATACTTGTCAATTAGGGTTAGAAGACTAATTTTTTCCGACCTTAGGCCGACCTAGAAGCATTATTTTCCAAATTACAAACTTAAAGACCCAATGCCCAACAAGAGACCGGGCCCAAAATAGGGCCAAGGACCAGGGCGCTGGGCACCATGGTCCTGGGGGACCAGGGCGCTGGGCGCCATGGTCCTGAAGGAGCAGGGCGCTGGGCGCCATGGTCCTGAAGGACCAGGGCACTGGGCGCCATGGTCCCACCTCCCGGGACAGCAGGGTGCAAGGAAGGATCAGGCCAAGGTGCAGAAAGATGCAGTTTTTGATGTCGTAAACAGGTTTTGGGGTCTCCATTCAGGTTCAGTGTTGCGCTGCCATCGTGAAGACCCAAATGCAGTCGAAATTGCAAGTATCGCAATTTTAGTATGCTACACTTCCTAGATATTTACAATTCAGTTAGGCTCACTAGCCATCAACAATTTTCTAGCATAAAGTTCAATCATGGAATGGATAGGGTTTAGATGGATATAATCTCTTAGCTTGCACACTTGCTTGTGCTAACTCTTCACTTCTTTATACATAATGAGCTTAGGTTATTTCCCACCAACCCTATTCAGACTAGGTTAAGTTATAATATTGCCTTGATAACAAGTTTAAGACCCACAAAAGTTGGAAATATTATAATATGTTTACTAGGCAAATTTTGACCCTAGCTCTTGCCTCTCCAATCTCTTATCATGACCTTCACATAGTATAGTGGATAATATATATATATATATATATATATATATATATATATATATATATATATATATATATATATATATATATATATATATATATATATATATATATATATATATATATATATATATATATATATATATATATAATTCTAACTCAATCACTAACACCATTCTTTAATCATTCCTATGATACAAGAAAATCACATATCTTAGTATAAAGGTCTAGGTTACATAACAATAACTCCAATTTGTCACATTGTATGCAACACTATACAGTTGTTTTAGACTTGACCAATAGTTTTTCACTTGCAAAGATAATTTTATTAGACCCCTTTTAGGGTTCACCATCAAATTCTTTGTTAGAAAGGAACCGTTGGGTAGTATAATTACTTGCTATTTGCTTAATTTTAAAAAACTTTGTTGATGTGTTTTTTATGACACTTGCCAACATAAAATAAAATACTAAGTATCCTATCCTCTCTTGAACAAGGAAACCTTATGTGCTAAATATTGTGATCAAGGTAACCCCAAGGTTTCTTTAGTCGGATCTTGACAATGCAAAGTGGATAGACTTGGTGAATAATGTGATATGTTGGTATCACAAAGGGATTTACATAGTTGTTTTATGCTTGATCAACTCCTTCACAAGGAAAACTCTAATAATTCCAAATTCTAAGACTAGAATGACTTATGATTTTGCAATAACACTCTTGAAATTAATTTTAAAAATATTTTAAAATAAAAAACACAAAAGGAATAAGGGTTTATAAACCTTTAAGCTATTCCTAACAATGCAAGAAACTGCCATTGACTTAGTGGAGCCAAACCATACTTTGCTTCACCATGGGATAACAACTAGATATAGATGATGTGATCTTCTAAGGAATATTAATGATTTTTAAATCACTTTTGCACATGAACAACATGAACAATGAGCATAAATAAATCAAAGTTGACCTTTGAAATAAGTTCAGACTAACCATGCACTACAATTTGCAATCAACAAATCACAAATGGTATGAACATAAGAGGTTTCATCATAAATCAACAACAATATCTTCCATTCAGTTAGTGAACTTGATGCAACAATGATTTAAACTAGTTTGAGGAGTATGACACCATGCAATATCCAAAACAACACAAGTTATCACCAAGCTTTAATGAGTTTTACATTTATTGTGGTAGTATTTTAGCAACAATTTCACCCAAGTCTCTTGCTACAAATGAAATGAGCAAGACATATAGATTTCTTATTAAAAATGAAGGGCAAGGATTGATTTGAAATCAATGGCCAATATTAGGACAACAAAACCCTAATTAGGGTTAGTTATAATTACTAACTAACCCACTAAATTTATTACATAATGACTAATGAAAAATAGAGCACTCACCTGGGCACAAAATGTGAGGAGTGGGAGCAAATACAAAAATTTCATTCCACCAAGGATCATAACAACTCATCCTCTAGAAATGTGTGCCCTTTATCTCTTTTCTTGCTTTTAAATTCAATGAAACTACACATGAAAAGTTCGAGCTCATTCATTGATACACTAGGTGTAGCTTCTACCTTGAATTCAATAATTGTTGTCATCATTACAATTGATAAAAGTCTTTTCCCATTATGTCCTTTGCTTTTGAGTTCCATTCATGAAACTTAGGAATGAAACATCATTCTCCAAATGACTCCCCACAATAGAACTTGTATCCTTCAAGAAGACACTTTTCATTTTATCCTTCAAGTCAATCACATTCACCTCTTACACAAGTATTGCCTCTATTGAAAATAGGATTTTGTCCTGAATTTCCTTGACCATTTTCATCAATTGGACAAAATTATCACGTTCTTTCTCAAGAATTTCTTTTTTAAAGATTAATACACAATACCAACTATGAAATGCATATTCTCGGTTCACTTCCATCACCTTCCCCTCTACCATCGTTTGCTTCTAGGAATATCCTTTAGCACATGCAAATGTGGAATAGTTTTATTTTGATAATCATGAAAGTCCTCTCATAATTCAGCTATGATCTAAATTCTATCTAGGATCTAGCTATAGAATTCCCATATACTTGTAACAAGTCTTCCATGAATTTATTTTCTTTATTGAAAGTATTCTCAATCCATTCATTTGTCTCTTCAGTTTTTTTTTTCATTTCTTCAAAACTCTCAATTGATTCCCTTCAAAGAACTATAGGTGGTACAAATGTCTCATCTTCTTATTGAATAGGATTCATAAAGTGCCTTATGTAATCTACCAATTGTTGATTCTCCATGTTGAGTTGATTTTTGTTAGATTAAAGGTATTAATTTACTTAATTAATTAAATCATATTGATTTAATAATTAAGTCACCTTTTCTCTATTTCACTTAAGCTAAATTTAGGGAGCTAAACTTAGGAATATTAATAATTAATTTATTATTAATTATTAATTGCTTTTAGGGTTTATGTTTTAAGGTTTTGATCTCCTTTTATAAGGATTGATCCCTTTGTAATCCTAACCAATCTGATTATCATTATCGCATTCTTTTGCTCTAGGTTTTCAAAGCAATCTTTGTGTTTTGTGAATCTTCCATTGTTGTGACAGGTTATTTGCATACAAGGATTCACTGGGTTTTGTGAGGTTGTATTTCATAACTTTTACAATTTTTCTTTTATTTTGTCTTTATTAATCTTTCTGTAATCAAATTTGAGGGCTCATCAAATTCCTCAATCACTTGATCTTGTGTTACCTGTACCAAATCCTAATTTTTGATCTCATATTGTTCTGGAATGATATCATCTCACACCTTATCTACTCTTGGAATTGCAACTTGAATTGTACGAGATCCCAAACTATCTCTTGTGATCTTGGAGAACTTCTTAGCCTTTTTATTCTTTGTAGTCAAGTCAATTCTACTTATACAGTCTTCCAAGTTATTAATTGGATTACTTTCTATCACACATTTCTTCTTTATTCTCTTCCTCAACCAATCAAGATTTGTTGATTGTTTCTCATCCCCATCTAATTATACTTATTCTTGATCCTCTTGTAATGTAGAGCTCCTCATCTGAAAATCTCAAGTTCTCCTTTAAGACTTCTACAAGTAGAATTGGTTCCATTGATTGATCATCATTAATTTTCAAAGTATTGACTTCTAAAAGGATTTACTTCTTGATTTATTTGTAAAGTAGATTTTGTAGACTCATTTGTACCTTGACCATCTTGAACTCTTAGATTTTATTCAGTTTCCTTTGATGGCTCATTCTTAGCAATAGATGTTCCATTATTGTCTACAAAAGCAACAACCTCTTGAATTGAAGAATTACTATTTGATGAGAAAGTCATACTTGTCTTTTCCTTTTTTTCTTTGGTTGTTCACTAGGAAACTCCTTTGTTTTTGCCCTCTTGGGTTGTGTAGTTTCAGCTACACCCTTATTTTTCTTGTGACCTTACCCTCTTTCCTACTTCTTTTGGGCTCAATACCGATTTCTTGATGACTCTCGGTTATTTCATCATCAGAAGATTATGACTCTTAATCTCCCATCAAATCATGTGTTAGGAGGTCATCTTGGTCTTTCAAATTTGTAACATGTTGATCCACCCATTTTCTTGTGTATGCTACAACTGGTCCCATGAACTCATTTAGTTCTACTATTTCAACTTTTGACCAACTTAATGGAGGAAGAGGTTCATTCCTTTCTCGTTCAAATTGTTGTTGGACATGATTTCCATTATCTTTAACTTGATCCAACATAGGGAATAACAGACAAATTCTAATCTTTTATACTAGTAGTCTTGAATACATTCTCTTTCGAATCTCAAGATCATCCACTACATTTGCCCAAAAATTCTCAAGATGCATTTTGTGCCTGTATTTTCTTCCATAAGCTCCCTATATTATTGTAAGGTTCAAAAATCACCTTATATGGCTAAATTACAAGAGGATAGAAATTTAACTCCTCTTCAAGCTTCTCAGCTACTTGGATCAAAGGATATACCTCGATTGAATTTCCTATAGTGCTTGGAAATGCCACCCTAGCCTTATGATTATTTTTCTAAATCTTGTCATAGATAGATATTTGCCTTGTAACCTCCAACAATATCAATTTATCTATCAGGAATCTAGGAAGCTTATAAGGAGAGGATGAGAATCCTTGTAGTCGAATGTATGTGAATTTAGGAAACTGAATTAACCATGAACCGTACTTCTTCACCAAATCCTTTACTTCTTGCGATAACCTTATATGAGTGCCTCCTTGTAAAACCTCATAATAAACATTGAAAAGGCATCATTTGCTCTTCTAAAATGAGCAATATTATGCAAGTGCAATTGAGGGTAACAGTCACACACCTTAAGTTGTCCTTCACCATTCCCAAATGTTCCTTTGTATCTTAATCCTTTGTACCTATATGTTCTTGCCACCATGTAGACAAGGTATGACATTGGAGTAGTTAGCGAGATGCCACCATACCTAGTGACTAATGCTAGGATCTATTGCTATATCATTGGAATTATCAAACCTTCACCCTTAGCATGGTGGTAGAGTCGGTAATTATCCTAGTTATTATACTAAAGAAGTTTAGTTGGTTGCTACGAATATTATGTAGGTAATGGATACTCAAAGCTCACTATTGTATCAAGGAGATTAACTAATTGTCACTAGTAACATGAAGGTGATTGATGTCACATGCTACCCATATTATTAGAAGGGCTTTGTTGACAATATCACTAATGTCATGTGGTGTTATATGTTTAGTACTACTCCCTTCTTGGGTGGACAAACTTGTCATCAATGGTATAGGGGCAACAAACATCTAAATCCACCATCTTGGATAGGTTCATCACTTGTGGAAGTCTTATTTAATCCTACATTACCATTTTGGGATTGAGAATGAACCCTCTATGTATAATGTGATGCACCATAGTCCTCTTCTCAATTTTCTAATGGGATGTTTGACCTTATTCGGGTGAGGATGGATCCCTAGTGTAGTATGGATGCACCAAAGTCCTCTTCATAGTTGTCTCTACAAGAAAACCTAGAATTCATCCTTCTGCCCTTTTTCCATTGACTGTAATTCAAGATTGTTCTCTAGAATATCTTGTTAGGACCACTTGGTTGGGGTGGACGAGGTAGTGCTCCACATGGATGGGTTTGTTGCACAATCAAGATATTGGGAACCCAAACATCAAATCGTTGTGCATGAAAACTCAAACTCTTACACATTTTCAACTACTCTTAAGTTATGAGCATTGCACTTTGATTTTTTCTGATATATTGTGGTATGAATTGGATAAGGATGCACTTTTCTATATGTTGCTAATTAAAATGGTGTTTACAATTAATTTTGTTAGTTAATTTTTTTTTCTCCTATGACTAGTTTTTACACATAAATCAAGGAATTAAATGAGTAGAAGAGATTGTAGATTGGTGAGAGTGTAATTAATTTATTATGTAAATAATCAATTAATTATGTGTGTATGGATTTAATTAGGAATAGAATACTTAATTAATAATCATGAAGTGATGCCTATAGTGAAAGTGAGATTAATTAATTAAAGTAATGAGTGAACATAGATTTAATTAAGCACTAGTTAACTAATTAATTAGTTAATAGAAGGTGATTGAATTCATGTGATCAATAATTAATAAGTATAATTAATTAAATTACATGGTGATGTTTAGAGAATTAAGTAAGACGAATTAATGAATGGGATTAAAGAAGGTGGAGGTATATATGATTCCTATTTCTTTTCAAAGTTTAGGATAACTTTGTTTGATCATTTGGTACAAACTTATTCAACAATTTTTCAAGAATATTTATAAACTAATACTTTAAATTGTACATATTTTGTTAAAAGTGAAACATGATTAAAAAGTATCCAAAAATATGCACTTTTTTCAAGTTTAGGATAACTTCTTTTCATTGTACAATACATCCTTTATTCAAACATATCCATAAAGAAAGGAATTGTCTTTATTCATCACAAAAGCTAAACATATTTAATAATTTTTATAAAAATATTATTTCTATATAAACAAATAAAAATATTAACTTTTCTTAATTTTAAAATTTATATAAAATTCCCAACAAATTAAAAAAATCATGTATCTCCATTTCTTTTAACTTTTAATTTATAAAAATAAAAATAATTTTATGTTCCAATTTATTTAAAAATAAAAATTAATATTATACCATTATTTGTTTTCCACATGATCAAGAATAGAATATTAACTTCCTCATATAATTGAGAAAGGATATTACACAGAGAAAGTAAACAATATAATGCTAATGCCACTACATGTTAATCAAACAGCAGTACAACAATTGCAGTCTAGAGCAGCAGAAGTGCAGGCTACTTAATTTGATCAAATGGATGCCTCAAAGATTTCCAATTCCAAGTATGCAAATTAAATTAAATTATATAATATTATTATTGTTATACTTGTATTTTTGGGGAGTCTAATTTTGTTTAGTTTGTTCAATGCTTTTCCTTCACAGAGCTGAAGAGAACATCACCTATTTTGTGGGCACTGACCTCATTTCAGATGCTTGGAATGCATGCCAAAATGCTTACAAGTTCAGAGATTTCTATGAAAATGAATATAAAAACGTTTTAATTATCGCATTCAGTGGTTCTCATAATTCAAGAGATTATGTCACAGACAATGACTTTGATGAATGCGATATAAATTATAATTATAATGTAAAATTCAAATGTATGGGAGACGGTGATTCAGAAAACACAAAGCCAGCTATGGTACGAAAATCGTTTTTGGACAGATTTATTTTCATGTTGCAATCATCTAACCTCAAGCCTAAGGTTAGTATTATATCTTACTACTTCTGGGCCATGATTATTGAATACTGGGAAAAATTGTGTTAATGAAAATAAGAATTTTTATTTGGGTTCTTATGTATAATGGTGAATGGGTAGACTTTTCAAAAGTTATATTTTGTATAAGTTTGATTTTTTTATAATGAATTTTACTTTTTGTCTTTTGAAAATTTTAACTTTAAATTAAGCAAAAATTTAGATTTTACAGAATAAAAAATTATCAGATCAGCAGTTGATTACTTTTTATTTGAATTATATGAGCACCAATATTTTAGTCAATTACAAATTCAAATAGAAAATGAACATTAATTATGTATAGAACATATACACCATTTAAAAAAATATTTTAAACAAATTATATCTTCATAAGTTCTCTCTTCTAAATTCTCTCTCCCTCTCTCCCTCTCTCCCTCTCCCTCTCCCTATCTCTCTCCCTCCCTCTCACTATCAATTGCTCCCTAACTCCCTCTCACCCTTTCTCTCTTCCTTTCACCATCTCTATCTGCCTTTCCCTCCCTCTCTCAATTCCTCCCTCAATCTCTCACTCTCTCTCTTCCTTTCACCATCTCTCTTGCTCTCACCCTTCCTAACTCTTCTCCTCTTCCTTTCACTCTCATTGCCTCTCTCAATTCCTCTCGCCATCTCTCTCACACCCTTTCACTTCCTTTCACCATCCCTCTTACTCTCTCCTCCCCTAACTATCTCTTCCTCTTCCTTTTACTCTCCTTGCCTCTTTCGATTCCTCTCACCATCTCTCTCACACCCTTTCACTTCCTTTCACCATCCCTCTTACTCTCTCCTCCACTAACTATCTCTTCCTCTTCCTTTCACTTTCACTCTCCCTCCCTCTCTCGACTCCTCTTACGATCTCTCTCTCACCCTCTTACTTCCTTTCACTGTCACTCTTGCTCTCTCCTCCCCCTAACTATCTCTTCCTCTTCCTTTCACTCTCCCTCCCTCTCTCGATTCCTCTCACCATCTCTCTCGCCCTCTCACTTCCTTTCACTATCCCTCTCGCTCTCTCCTCCCCAACTCTCTCTTCACTCCCACTCCCTCTGCCTCTCCCTCTCCCTCTCCCTCTCCCTCTCCCCTCGCTCTCTCTTCCCCAACTCTCTCTTCCTCTTTCTTTCACTCCCTCTCCCTCTCCCTCTCCCTCTGCCTCTGCCTCTGCCTCTCCCTGCTCTCTATCTCCCTCTTTCCCTACCTCCATTCCTCTTCCTTTCACCATCTCTCCTACTTTTTCTCCCTAAATATTGTTTTCATTATATAACTAATTTCCCAAAACCTCAGATCTCTTATTTTTTCTTTCTATTGAAAAGTAGAGTTAAATCATTATTATCATTGAAACTAGAAAGGGTACTGTAACACCTGCAGGAACTGACCTGTCCAACATG
Organism: Cryptomeria japonica; assembly: GCF_030272615.1. NCBI lineage: Eukaryota > Viridiplantae > Streptophyta > Pinopsida > Cupressales > Cupressaceae > Cryptomeria > Cryptomeria japonica. The sequence goes on from NC_081407.1 coordinate 39,880,838, forward strand.
AATGCAATTGCACACGCCACATAGGGCATGGCACCCACCAGATTTGAACTTATGTCTCGCTGTCTTTCTAAAGTCTCCTCTTTAACATGCAGATTAACCATCTCAACCTTCGTCAATGGTTCTGTAACTTTACTCTTAAAAATCTTTTATAAGATAATGGCCTGTCCAACATGAGTGCACACACCATAGAGGACATGGCACCCACCAGATTTGAACTTGTGCCTTGCTTTAACATCCATATTAATCTTCTCAACCTTCGTCAATGGGTCTGTAATATTTCCCTTTAAAATCTTTTATAGGATAAAAATTTTCTCCAATATCCAACAAAGACGCATGCCATAGCAACATATGGAATTTAGGCTTTAGATTTTTTTTGAATAGTATACATCTTGTTGCCAAAGTTATGCCTACACATCTTTTACCATCATCTGGACAACTTTTCACTTCTTTATGTTTTGAGCCCCAGAGACCTAATAATGTATGCATATGCATTTGGAGTGCATCTCTGCAAGCATTTCATGCATTGACCAGTCCAATAGATCTTTCCCAGACAGACCCCATACATAATCTATTATGGGATACTCTTCTCTCTAAGCATTGTCAAAGAACAATAATGGTTCTCCTGTGACTTGGAAAGAAAAATAGTACATGTTAGAACATTGTGTACGGAATGGTGTCGGCATAAAATCCTGTTAGTTAACATGAAATGAATCCCAGCAGCCCATTGAGAAGCCCTGAATACTAACATTGCCATTCTCTGTTTACAGTTATCAGCTCAGATGATGAGCAACTAGTTATTGAGCTTAGTTATCCTTTACTGGCGAAATAAGTTTTGATTTCTTCCTGTTTGCCATTTTGCTGAAAACTTCTCATTGAGAGAGGGTACAATAAACTAAAATCTCTTATCAATGTTTTGGTGTGGAATGCCAACTTGAGAGAGGCTGTAAAGTAAGTTCCTAAGCCACCCTTCAGTTTTGATATTTCAAGTCAAATTATGGAGATAAGAATAGAATGATCAGAAAGTTGTGAGCTCCTCACCCAACACCTGATCTGGGTTTTTTTATGATTTTTGAATCCAATTACCAAGCGTGCTCTAGAAAGCCTTTAACGAATCAAAAATTGAGAGTGGCTCACCCAACAGCCCAGTTTCACGTTTTCTTGTGCATTTGCATTACAAGTAAATTTATTTATTTTAGGAAGCCACGTTCTTTAATTAACATACTTCATACAATGTTGAAACTTCAGTTTCTCTGCTAAATTGCTAATAGAAGCCCTCTTCAAGATTACATTCTAAAGCAAACTTTTAAGCACCACTCTTGTAATTATTATTATTATTTTATCATCCTAACCAAACATAACCGTGCAGATTCTCAAAGCTCAGAAGGATAAAAAAACTATAGTCTTCACCGGCCATTCCTTTGGTGGAGCAATAGCATCCCTGTCGACACTTTGGACACTAGAGAACCACCATGAAATTTCTCCACTGTGCATCACATTTGGGTGTCCGTTAGTGGGAGACAAGATATTTGCCAAAGCAATTGAAAGAGAAAAATGGTCTCCCTACTTCTGCCATATAGTTTCAAGGCATGACATTGTCCCCAGAATTTGCTTCTCACCTTTCAAATCACCACCCATCTCCAAAGCCCTGGAGGAACTAATGCCCTACTGGTATTATTCCATGAGGAATCAGATCAAGGCAGAAAATCAGAAGCCAATCCAAGATGGAAGCCACCCACTCTCAAAAGACAATTCTCAGGAATTTATAAAACGGGTCATTAGCGATGCTTCTCAAGTATTAACACACGAGACTGCAGCTCTTGTTGTGGGACCTGCTAATTTAGTAGGAGGTGCTGTGAAAGACCTTATCAAAAGGAGTCCCTACAGGCCATTTGGTTATTATATCTTCTGTTCCACCAGTGGCAGTGTATGCTGTATAGAAAATACAGAAACTACAATGCATATGTTGTATTTTGCTCTGGAAAACAGCAGACTTTTTGGGGCTTGCATTATGGAGCACATAGAGTACGAGAAAACAATAAAGTACATATCCAAAAATTCAGGTCTAACAGCACCGTATTTGAAGTCTGTGAAGTCCTCAAAATCCTCAACAGTTGATGTTAGAATTGATTTGCAGTTGGAAGCAATGGGGATAGGTAATCAGGTAAAACAAGAAGTTTCATTCTGTAATTTTGTTTGTCTTTACAAGTTTTCTTACTATACTGAGAGTTCAGAAAGGAACAGAGTCATAATAAAATAAATTAAATTAAAATATTTATAAGAAAATACACAGGTTAGTTAAAAATCTAAAATATTAGCAGCATTAGATTCTCAAGCCATACAATGAGCTCGTCGTATAAAGTGTTCCACCTGGATGACTTTCCAGGTTTGAAGCTCTCGAAACATATGTTCTTCCCTAAGCCAAACTCACAAGGAGCAGCTTACTTAGGCCACATGCCATTACCTTGTTTTTTTATTAAGATAACACTAACAATTACATGATTTTTTTACCTGTTTTTGCAGAATATTCAAGCTTGGCTCGGATTAAAAGCTATTGAAGACAATAAAAGTAAATTGACCACTAACATGGACAAACAAAGTATAAAGTTGGACGAGATGCAGGACTGCATGGCCGAGCTGGAATGGTATAAAATAATATGTGAAGATAACTTACCTGGTTACTATGATTGCTTCAAGACACACAAAAGTGAGAAGGATTTGAAGGCAAACAAAAACAGGCTCAAGCTTGCTGCTTTCTGGGACAGAATAACTGAACTAGTGGAGAAAGAAGAATTGCCAAAGGATCTCCAAACTCAAGATAAGTGGATCAATGCAGGGACTGAATACAGATTGCTTGTAGAGCCTCTTGATATAGCACATTATTATCGCCTAGGCAAGCATGAAGATTCTGGGCATTATATTGCTCATGGCAGACCTAGACGCTATAAGCTTCTTCAGAAATGGTTTGAGGACAAGGAGAAGAAAGGGGGAATGCAATCAAAGAAACGAACCCAACCAGCTACATTGACAAAGGATTCATGCTTTTGGGCTCATGTTGAAGAAGTTCATTCTAAAACTGATGATGAGCTAAAATGCTTCATAGAGCAATTGAAGGGAATGATGGATCAGTTTAAGCTTTCCAAAGATGTTGTCCTTGATAACAACACCTTCATGAATTGGTGGAAGAACGATCCGAAACTATCAGAGCATTAAAGCTTTACTGATAAGTGTACATGGTATGCTTCTGTCATCAACTGAAAATTTGTGACAAGAGGACATCTTATGTTCCTATGAATAAGTTATAATGGAGCAGTAACATAGACATTGATTGATATGTTATATATTCAAGATAGATTGCAGGCTGCATTCTCTTGGACTCATTGCAGAAATTTCTCTAGCACACAGAGTAACATGAATACAGAGTACACTGGATACTGTAAATATATGTATATGACTACAAAAGTGTCTATTACTAAGAAGTTTGATGTGTTTTTACCACCATGTATACGATATGGCAAATAAAAGTATGATTTGGTAAATGATTTGGCAATAAATTTAATATTTGAGAGTATATAGTTCACAGAAGTGGCTGTTGTTGAATAGTTCAAGGTGTTGGCTTATCTAGAATGCCCGTTAACTAACTATATATGTGAAGTCCTCTACAATTTGTGTGTATTGTAAGCTCTTTGGTGATATCAAGCAAGAGTGATATGCATATTTTGCAAAGAAAATCAACTTTGAATAAAGCTTAATCCTCGGAATTTAGAATATGCTGTCTACAGATAGATTCATCTTTTCAATATAAACATGATATAATCTATACAATAAGAAGAATGGTGATCTGCTGATCACAAAACAAATCAATATGTAAAAGCTCCAAATTGTTCAGGTAACATTATGACACACAATCATGTTCACTAATAACTCAATTACAATATTTATCACAAACAACAACATTATTTATGAAAAACTATCAAGTTAGGAAAGACTGTCCCAATAAGCATTATTACTGTCATTCTCCCTTGTAATGACCATTGTGCAGAACATGAAGTAAATATCTGAGTTTCTGGAACCTTTCACGAGCTAAAGGCTTCATGAAGATATCTTCTATATAATCTTCTATAATACGGTACACAATCTTAATCAATCCTTGTTAAACTAATTTCTTAATATAATGCTGTTGAATCTCAATATGTTTGGTTCTACTATGAAACACGAGATTCTTTGTCATTTATATAGCATTCTTGTTGTCATAGTATGACAAGGTAGGTCCATTTTGTATCAAATGTAAATCCTCCATTAGTCTTCTCAACTACACACTCTAGCAAGTCACTGATGTTGTAGCATTATACTTTACTTCTATTGTAGAAAGTGATACAGTTGGTTTGTTTCTTGGAGATTCAAGAAAACACCTCAAAAACCAAGACTAAAAAATATAACTAGAAGTAAACTGTGGAAGCTACCCAATCTGAATTTGTATATCCAACCAACCAGCATTGAATGCTGAAATGTAAGACCATAACTCAATGTCTCTCTAACATATCTAAGAATCCTCTTAGCTTCACTCCAATGTGTTTGGTTAGGTTATTACATGAACCTAGATACCAAGCTCATTGCATACGTGATAGTTGGTTGAATAGTAGTTAAGTAGATTAAACTTTTAATCAATTATCTATATAGAGTGGGGTCTATTCAACTTGACACTCTAAGCTAGACAACCTAAGTCTAATCTCAATGGGTGTTGCAATTGGTTTGCAACTCTTCATCTAAATTTTTTGTAGCATATCTGAAACATTTTTGTTTGACATGAATATTCCATCTTTATTTTGTCATACTTATATACTAAGAAAGTAATGCATCTATTCTAAATTTGCATTTTCAAATTTAGCAATCATAGCTACTTTACACTATAAATAAAGCTAAACTTTTGCCACTGTAAATAAGATCATCAACATAGAGAACGAAGTTAAAAATATATTTAGTTGAGATCCTAATATAAAGATTTGGATTTGATTGACTTCTTGAAAAACCTTATTGTTTTAGGAATGAGTTTATCCTTGAATACCATGCTCATGGTGCTTGCTTTAGACCATACAAGGCCTTCTTCAATTTGTAAACATTATGTTCTTTAGAAGGTATTTCAAAACCTATGGGTTGTAAAACATACACTTTCTCATCAATATGTACTTTCAAAAATCCACTCTTTACACATCCATTTGATAAATTAACCAACTTTGTTGAGCTGCCAAAGCCAAAATTGATTGAATAGTATCCATTTGTGATATAGGTGCAAATATATCAGTGTGTCCAATACCTTCTTGTGGAGTGTACCATTTGGCTACCAATCTAGCATTAATGCTTATCAATGCTTCCACAATCTATTTATACTTAATTTGTACACCTACCCTGTACCAATAATTTCTTTACCAAGATTTAGCTGAACCAAATCCCATGTGTGATTCCTTTTAATTGTTTCTATTTCACCATTCCTTGCTTCAATCCTCTTGAGCTTGTTCAAAGGTTTGTGGTTCATTATTTTTCATGATTTGAGTCATCAATGCATAATTCATTGTTTCTTGTGACCATATTGTCATTTTCTCAAAATTTAAATCCAACATAAGAGTTGGTGGACGATTCTGTTGTCCTCCTTTGATATTATTGATACTACTTTCTTTCTCCCACACTAGATGATTCAAGTTCATTTTCTTCAGCTACCTCTCTTCAACTTCATCAATCACTATCTCTTTTCTCTTTGTTTGATTTTCTTTGCTATTTTTTTTTGTTTCATTAAATATCACATCTCTACTTATCACAAGCTTTCTATCCTATTGGATCATATAATATATGTGCTTTATTTTTAGATCCATTATCAATAAAAAAATGCATTTTAGGCCTTTATCATCTAATTTAGTCCTTTTTTCTTTTAATATGTGTGCCTAAGCAACACAGCCAAATACTCTCAAATGGTCAATGCTTGGCTTAATCCGCTTGGCTTAATCCCAGACCATGCTTGTTTAGACTTCATTCCTTCAACTACTTTTGTAAAACTTCTATTTAGAAGATACATTGTTGTTCATACTAAAATTGCCCAATAACTTTTATCTAAATTCTTCTCTTTCATCATACTCCTTGCCTTTTCAACTATTGTCTTATTCTTCCTTTCAACAACTCCATTTTGATGTGGAGTGTAGGAAGTACTAAATTCTCTCTCGATTCCATGATTTTTGTAAAAACATAAAAACTAATTTGATTCATACTCACATCCATTATATGATCTTATCACTTTGTTTTCAAAAAACCTCTTGAATTTTATAAATTTATCAAACACTTATGATTTTGTAGTCAAACGATATTCCCAATTTTTTCTTTCAAAGATCAATGAAGATTAGAAAATACTTAGGTTTATTCAAAGAAGGTGTTTTCAGAGGACCACACAAATCTGTATGAATTATCTCAAAATGTTGCTTATCTTTACTAGGTTTGATAATTGGAAAGCTAACTCTGTGTTGTTTTCCATGTAATATATTCATTACACACCTCTTTTGTATTTTCAATGAAAGGTAGACTTTCAACAATTTTTAATCTCGAGTAAAATCAACCTACTAAAAGTGAGGTGACTATATCTTTGATGCCAAATTTTACTTTCATTCATTTAAATAGACCTTAATGCAAGTTTCTATGAGTGAAATGAAGAGGAAACATCCTATCACCTGTCATATTTGTTTTTGCAACAATTGCAATCATTCTCATCAAAAGTTACTTGATAATTTCACTCTAACATTCGTCCAATGGACAATGATTTTTTGAGTGCTAAAACTAATAGTGTTTCATTGATATGTTTTACTTCACTATATTCCATTGTAATTGTAATAACAACCTTATCTTTAGTTCACTATATCAACACAAGAAATTAACAAATTTTATATACCTTCAATAATATTATGGGTTTTTTTAAACCTTGTTTACTCGAATGAATATTGTCAAAACATTGGACATTCCATTTATTATTGTCTAGCCCATTGTTCCTACCTCTTCCTATTCCTTTGAAGTTGCTACTTCTTTTGAAATTATTAACGCTTTCTCGAAAATTGCTAGATTCACCTTTTTATTCATTGTATGGCTAAAGTCACCTTTATTATGATTCTTGAAGAATGTGATTTTTTTCCTCTTGTACATCTTCTTTAGAGGAAAATGCTTGCTCTAATCTTTCTTCATTGCTTCCCATTCTTTGTTCAACAATTACTAAAAATACACTTAGTTCATCTATTTGCATACTTGTGAGATCCTTAGAAATCTCAATTGTAGATACCATGCCATCAAATTTAAGAATCAAGCTCCTTAAGACTTTCTTAATGGCATGCTTGTCATCTACATCTTCTCCTAAAAGTTTCAGTTGACTTACTAGACCTTCTTGTTTGTTATGAAATCATTCACAGATTCACTAGTAGTGATCTTTTACATTTAAAAAAAAAATCGTTGTCTACAATTTTGTAGTACCTTGGTATGTATTATTGAGTATTTTTCATGCTTATTTAGTATAAATGGCATCACTTATTGTAGGAAAAATCACTCAATTAATTACACCTTGAAACAAATATAGGGCTTCATTGTCTTTCTTTACATTTCCTTTATAGTCCCTTTTTTTGTTGATCATTTAATGTGTTAAATATATTCATAGCTACTAATTCTACATACTCCACTTGTCAAATATCCCACAAAGCCTTAGATTTGAGTTGGGTTTGCACCTAGTATATACCAATATGTAAAAGTGTCTCCTTCAAAGATGAGAATCACCATGTTAGACATTACATTTCCTACCACATTTGTCATAAAAGAAATATGCACAATGACCCAAAGGCTCAACACAGAGTCTCTCCAAATGAATATTTCCCCTATCTCTTCAAATAAAATTCACACATAATTTTTATATATTATCTTATTTTCAGAAATAAATGTTCAAATTTCAATCAATAATACACTTAATTAAAAAATACACTTTTATTATTTTAATAAATATTATAGTAAGAGATTTAAAAGTACAACTGTAATTTTTTTGTCCACAAATCTAACTTAGATATCAATAGTCTTGTGGTTGTCGGTTCAAATCACGCCTCAATGTATCCCAACACCTTCCCACAGGCCCCTACCATTAATGTTACATACATTTTTGCTTGGAGTGGGAACTTTTGTCGAGAGTTCTGAGAAGCGGCGTTGAACGAAGTAGGGTTTGATTGTGTGCACTCTCATTGAATCTTCCATCAAATTGCTCTTCGACCTAGATTACGGTTCATTGGTTTCTATCACTTATAGATATCGGCACTAACAGAGCTCGCAGATTTTTGGGTCAATTTGGGCATTTGGTTTGAAGTTTTGGAATATAAAGAGTGCTTTATAGGATTGGTGGGAGTGCGTAGCGTTATTGACAAAAATCTTCCCTCCATTGTAGCGTAAAAAGGTTTTTATATTCATTGCTTGTAGTCGTGGGGTGTAAGCTATGAGGATTAAAGAAGAAGCCACGAAGGGAGGAGGGGAGGAGGGGAGACCGGGGTCGAGGAAGGACATTAGAGGAATACTAGGGTTGGTGATGAGCCTATGTTAGGGGTAACACCTAAAGTTTCTACCGAAGCCCAAGCCTCTAAACACATTGAATCAGATGGGGTCTTGATGAATACTGAAGGAGTGAAGAATGTTGAAGAAATGACAGCTGATATGGATGGGGATGGAGATAAAACTCTAGAATTTACACTCCCTAATGATGTAGTTGATTGTATTGCTGAATTTCAACATAGATCTATTATTTTGTTTTTTCTAAGAGGAATTCCATCTGGATATGATTTTTATAAATGGGATAAAGCTAATTGGGCAAGTAAGGGTTGGAACATAGAAGCAATAAGGGGATTAACCAAAGGATATGTCTCTTGTACCTTTTATTTTCTTTTTCCTTTTTTTTTTTTTTCTGCAGACCATGCTTAGGATGTGTTGCAATATGGCACCTGGGTCATATGTGGGCAAATTTGTTACTTACAAGCCTAGTCATTAGAATTCCACCCAGAAGGCCCTTCCAAGTCTAAATATTCAATGTGGATAGAGCTACCTTACCTAAACCTTGCATTTAGACCATTTCTAAATGACATGGTCTCTCAGATTGGTAGATTTTTGGTGCTGCCATGGTCCGGTGGGTCCTCAAAGAGAACTGACCAGATCATGCAACAAGAGTAACACAACAGAAGCAACAACAAAACATAAATAAAATGCAAAATCAGATATTCGCATCATCATATTATCATCATTGAACATCCGATAATCATCCGGTTACATGTAGGCTAACATTCCCAGTTTCAGACTACATGCCAGATTACAATCCATTCAGACCTCCAATAGGCATCTGGATTACAATTCCAGAGACTAGATACTCATAACCTTCAAATTGCCTCCTAAGGATCACATATAACAATATATATACCCTCTAGAACACATCCGAGTCGACCACAAAAGATTATATTTACCAAGAAGGAAAATGAAACGTGCAAATAGGTCGGCCCTAAGAATGAAAGGAAAATCCTCCAAAAAAGATCAACCAAGAAGCGTGGATCGAACAGAAAATCATCCAAGGACTCAAGAACATCAAGAAAGGCACCAAATAGATCCACAAGCCAAGAAATCGCTCCACATGAGAAGAAATCACCAACTAGCCGTTAAGCTCAAAAACTGCTCTGGGAACCAGGAACAACAAATCCGGAAGCGATAACTCACCGAAAATGAATCCAAATGAATTGACAATTTGGAATGATGAACAAAAGCAAGTCTGGAAACCGAAAATCTGATCCGCAATGAAGAAGAACCATCTACCGGGACACATTGAAAGAACACAGAAACTGCAATACTGAAGTGAACAAGAACAAAGTTGAAAGGAAATATTTTTTATTGATGCAAGATTGCTCATAGATCGGAGATGCTCCTGTATCAAACACCCCAGGTAGAAAGAGATGTTCCATGAGAGGCAACTCATGAACATCAGAAAGGATTTGGAATATAGATCACATGCTCATTTATGATCCAAACATCTTCCTTACCTCCTCCGGAACCTCAACCAGATTTTGTAACTCATGATTCTCTTTACTTCTCTATCCTTTCTTCAGACCTACACACTGTCTCTGACTAATACTCTATTTCTTCTGCAACTCTAATTTATTTCTGCCACAAGATTTCATCCTATTTGCCACCATAACCTTACTGCCATTCGGTTCCTTCTTATTATCAGGCTTATCTATCAAACCCTTCTACAAACCCATAAAGATGGGAGAGGTGGGGTTGTTATCGGTCTAGCTCCTTGGGAAAGCAAGTTTATCATTGATAAAGGTGAAGATCTATCACATAGTTGTGTGTGGGTCCTCTCTTTTATCAATGGTAAACCAATTGGTTTTTGTTCAGTCTACACTCCTAATATTACTAAAGAAATGTGTGACTTATGGGAATGGATGACTAACAATCTCCCTCAATTTGATTGGGTAATTGGAGGAGATTTTAACATGGTAGAACATCACACTGATTGTAGTTGGCATAGTGGGGTTAAATTGAGTAATGAGGAGTTTGATAAATGGCTCTTCTATCAAAATTATCTTGGAGTTGTTGATTCTATTAATAAAATATTACCTTGCTAGAATAGTAATTGGTTTACATGGTCTAACTGCAGATTAGGTGCTGATAGGAAGCTTAGTAGATGGACATGTTTTATATTTCTCCTAATTTGCAATTATCTCATGTGGCGAATGAGTGTTGGGTCAAAGTAGATTATTCTACTTTATTATCTGATCACTTTCTCATCATTTGTCTTTTGAAGGAAGAAGGTAAAGAAGAGATCTACAACCTACCCTTCAAACTCAACACCTTAAAGAAGAGATCTACTACTTGCCCTTCAAACTCAACACCGCACACTTAAAAATTCCTTCTTGTGTTACTGCTCTAGTTGGTGTTTGGAACTCTATCCCAAAACCTAAAGAGGGGGAATCATGGTGTGTTTGGTGCTAGCTTGCTATCACTCAATTTGCCACTTTTTAAAGATCTTTTGGTAAAAAGATGGCATGGCAGCGGTCTCGTAAAGAGAAATCTCTTAATAGAAGGTTGGAATATGATAGAAAATTGCTTAATCTAGATCCCAACAACCTTTCCATTCAAACTTCTATTGATGCTATTGAAACTCAATTGTGTAAACTTGATTCATATAGAGGGCACAAAGCAAAAATCAGGCCAAGATTGCACTGGATTAAGGAGGGAAATAAAGGAACCAAATATTTGTTTAACTATTTAATTTATAAACATAAAAAGGAGTATATCGGTGCTATAAAATATGAGAATGGTAAGGTCTTCACTAATCATGAGGAGATTAAAAGCTTATTCTATAACTGTAGACACCCAAAATTGTCATGTCTAATTAAATAAATATTTTATTTATTTAATTATCTAAGCCTAATTCTTCTATTAATTAAATAAATCCTTATTTATTTAATTAATTCATTTATCCTCTTCTAGCCTTATTTCTCATTTAAATAAATACATTTATTTATTTAAATTATCCTTTTCCTAAATTAAATAAATATTCTTATTTATTTAATTATCCTACTTCTTCTATTAATTAAATAAATCTTTATTTATTTAATTAATTCATTATCCTTTTCTACACGACACATGTCATTCATCTCTTAATTCATACACTACCTACCCCTTTCATTATTTTATTATTTCTTTTACCTACCCTCTAATCATAGCCGACCTCCTTTTACACCTCTCAATCTTATCCCTCCATTTCATATTGTGTCTTCTATTTAAGGAGATGCCTTCTTCATTATCAAACCCTAATCGACAATTTGGAGGACTTGACTACACTACGATCCTACTTGCAACCACATTCCGTTCTTTGTTGAGCTCTTGTGCACATAAAATCTGAGAGCAAATATATCAAGCAAGATCAATGGAGATAGGAAGAATGGAGATCAAAACCCTATTGGACATGTGATGGTATAATCTTTGTGATTTCATTTGATTTGCATTGTCTTAGGTAATCTTCATATGTTATGGTGGATCTTTGTTGATTGTTAGGCTAGGGTTTTGTGGTTGAATTCATTTAGCCTTTCAATATTGTTATTATTGTTATCCATTTTCACCATATACATTCTGGCATGCCCGGTGGGACCCTTGTCCCTTTGCATTTAACCTCCTTGTTGCAGATCTTGTGTTTTGAAGTTGCAGATCGGACATTTTCGGCAGCATTTTTGGTATTTTCGCGTCTGCGCACTTTCGGATCGTGTTTTTGATTTTCAGGCGCGTCTGAGACAACTTTATCCACGTCTGTGTTTTGTCAATATTTCGTTTTGCAGGTTCCGAGATAGGCACGTCTGTGTCTTTTTATCCGCGTTTGTGTTACAGAAGCGTGTCTGTGTTACAGAAGCGTTTCTGTGTCATATTCACCCGCGTCTGCATACAAAAAGCGCGTCTGTGGTTTTTAATCGCGTCTGTGTCTCACAGAACCGCGTTTCTGTTGCGAAGTCGCGTCTTCGTAGGAGGTAATCGCGTCTGTGTATTGCTTGTTTCAAAATTTTGAAAATTTTATTGATTCGGTTTTCGGATTTTGCATTTAGGGTTTCAGATTTGGTTTACTTTTGGACTAACATTTTCAGATCTAGCTAACATAATTGGTGCAGCTTGCCTTGGAAGCTAAATCGTTTGGTTGAAGGCCCCTATTTTCACAAAGTCTTTTGGGTTTTTAACAAAAATTTACCTAACTTGTGTGCTTGCAGGAAGGGGTGATCATTTGAAACAACCCAAACTACTAACAACTCTTTGTTGCAGGTCCTTGGCAAGGGTTTTTGATTTTTATTGTGTGCCTTGTTTTCATAGACTAGCAAACACTTCCATTGGTGCACTAAAATTGAATCATTGTCTTTTGTGTCTTGAGCAATAGGCTCTTTTTGCTTAATCTTAGAGGGCCTGTCTTCCCGTGTGGTCATTAGGACTACTAGTGAGAAGAGGACGACCCAAGTGGTAGCGAGGAAAACCCACCTCATCCGAACCACTATAATCAAATGTATTCATGGTGAAAACTATGAATAACGTGTGCTGATTAGTTCATACCGACACTATGTCTCCCCATAAACCCGTTTGATCAAATTTATTTGATCAGTTGTAGGGCGTAACCCCTACCGACTGGGAGCCTTCTGTATTTACAGAGCTGAAAGTGCCGCATGTATGGCCACACGAGCGGATGCCCTTACTAGCACCATTTTGTTTTAGAGGTCCAAATCCTTCTAGTTGTTGGGGCAGGAGGTCGGACCTCTGGTAGCGGCCCACACACATACGGTTCTTAGTAGAGATACAAAGTTCACCATGGGGAGTTTTCATGGGGACTGATGCTTGGCTGACCCGAGAAGTGAGTGCCAAGGGTGGAGCCAGTGAGGTCAAGCATCTAAGTATCCGCTCTGAATAACGTAGCCTCGGGGGTAAAACCCCATGTGGGATCAACAACTATTGTCTTGGCCAGCCATAAGAATTGTGCTTGACTTATGTTAAACATTCAAAACATTCAAGACCAAACAGCAAAACATTGTGTCTTTTGTGTCTTCAAGTGTATGCAAAACAATTTTACATCAAACAACACACTTTTCTTGGAGTCATTGTCAGTCTAAACACTTGCAAACATTGGGTCCTCATCAACATTGTGTCCTCTTGTCACGAAAATCAGTCAAACAGTCAGATTGGGTCACAACAAAACAACTTCACAGATTGGAAAAATTGCACAAAACTTACAGAAACGCGTCTGTGTCTGTTTTAACCGCGTTTATGTTGTCTAAGCGCGTCTGTGAAGGGCAGAATAGCGTCTGTGTTTATAACAGCGTCTGTGTTGAATATAAGCACGTCTGTGTCGGGTAACCGCGTCTGTGCAGTATACAGTCGCGTCTGTGTCAAGAATTGAAAAACTGTTACAGTCCAGCAAACATAAACAAGAGAATCTCAGAAGCGCGTCTGTGTTAAACAGAGTAGCGTCTGTGTCAGGAAACCGCGTCTGTGAAGTATACAGTCGCGTTTGTGTCCAGAATTGAAAAACTATTACAGGCCAGCAAGCAAATACAGTCAGTTTCGGAAATCTTGAGCTTCCTAGGTCATCTCTCTAAGGTTTCATTTAGCATTCAACTTGTCCTTGGGTCTCACAAAGTCCATCATTGCTTCACATCTCACATTACATTCACATTTGTCTAAACTTGAGTCAAAAGGTCACTTGCTTGTCCTCATCATACTTTGTCAACACATCACATACAACAACACTTTGCTAAGTGGTCCCTCATCAAGGTTTCTTACCTTTGGGTCTCATTTGGTCTTACTTAGGGTCAAGGTCAGCTTACGTCATCAAGAGAAACTATCCTCTCTTTGGAAGTCACACCTACTCTACTACATACATACTTGGTCTTACACTTTGGACATTGCAAGTACACTTCAGACTCATTTACATTTCATCCAACTCTTGGTCTTCCATACTCTTTCCATTTTTCATCTAGTCTCTCACATCTTGGTCAATACCTAGTTCATGGTTGAAACCCGTCTTCAAAAATCTAGGAGAGAAACTAAAGAAGCTCAAGAGTCCGCAAACATGAGTTCTTATGAGTATGACAATGATTTATTTTTCAATACTGATCACACTACATTGCCGGACATGGATGTCTATAGAAACAATCCAAATGTTGAGAACATGGACACTACAAACAACAATGCTACACACGATGACAATATGGACAATTTTTCAGTACATTCAGCAGATGTGGAAGAATCCATTATGAATCCCCATTTCAATCGATTGGTTGAGGAAATAATGAGGAGGGATAGACAATACTTCTTACACATGATGGCACAAAGTGGAGCCAAGATACCTCATGATTTTGACATGTCTCAAATAATGGAACATAGACCTTTCCAACAACCTCACTCCAACATGCATCAAAGGAGACCTAATAGTGGAGGAAATAGAGGACCACACATGGTACCTGAATCACCATCAGCTTTGCTTCAAAAACCAGAGGTCCCACATACACATGGTCAAACATATGATACTCACCTTCGCAGACCATTATGGAAGTCTTATGGAGAAAAATATGCTCAATCACATACCAATGCTAAGGATCAACCACCAAAGCAATGGGATATTCCAAGGCATGCTCAAAATTTGGACACAAGGAAACCTCATGTCAAATTTGGGGGCAACACAATAGAACATGACATGCCTGTAGAATATGGTATACATGCGCAAAATCGATATGGTGTTCCTCAACATGAAACTATACCAAGTGGTCCATATACGCAACATCACTATAGACCTCCTCCATATGAACATGTGTATGATCAATATCATCCATATATGTAACATGTACCTCCTCCAATGGGTACCTCAAACATAGGATATGGTCCAAGAAGTCGATCTCCACCTAAGAGCAGTTTGGAGCAACAAATTAGGGACTTACAAAAGAAAATGGAGGACATAAATACACCAAAGCCAACTTACACAATGAGAGACATATGTCCTTATCCATTTGACAAGAGCATTCCAATGCCTCCTTTTCCTACACACTTTGTGACGCCTAAATTTGACAAGTATAGAGGAAAAGGGGATCCTAAGGCACACATAAGACAATTTTTCACAGCTTGCATTGAAGTAGCTTCAGAAGAGACATATTTGATGAGATTATTCCCACAAAGCTTAGGCGATCAAGCTATGGAATGGTTCTCCCAACTCCCACCTGGTATTAAGTCATGGGGTGACTTAGCAAAGGCATTTATTCAACATTTCTCCTATAACATAGAGACAGACATATCAGTCACTACTTTGTGCAACACCGAGCAAAAAGAGGGAGAATCTTTTGCATCATTTTTACAAAGATGGAGAAATCTAGCCAGCAGATGCTCTTGCAAAATTCCACAAAAACAAATGGTAGAAATGTTCACCCAAAATGTTAACAAAGACATTGGCTATGATCTAAGGAAAGCTTGTTTGTCCACCTTCAAGGACATCATTGAAAAAGGCTTAGCAACAGAAAAGGTCCTAATTGAACAAGGAGTCATTAAGATATTCAAGGAAAACAAAGATGACTTTAAAGGAAAAGACAAGCCAAGATTTTGGAATAAAAACAAGAACACAGTCAATGATGGTGTTGTTGATGCCAACACAGTGCGACCCAAATTCATCTTTTCGGGATCAAGTTCTACAAACAATCAGGTGAATACTCAAACAACTTCCAGGTCACGAAGGAAGTACACTCCTTTGGGAGAACCACTTGAGTCAGTCTTCAAAAAGCTAGTGGCAAACAAGGTGATCACAGTTCCAGATTTTCCTCCATATGAACCAAAGGTTAAACCAATTTGGTGGAATGATGATGAGTATTATGAATTTCATAAAAGCAAGGGACATAAGACAGGAAATTGTCATCGACTGAAGAACATCATACAAGATCTCATTGATAGAGGTGACATTGAGATTGAGGGACATTCGTCTAATCAAGAACATGAGATGTTTAAGGAACCATTCCCAAAGCATGACAAGGGAAAAGCTAAAGTCACAGATGATCAAGCCAACTATACTAGAGCACCTTACAACTATGATTCAACTATCAATCATATCTCGATGGACAATCATATCTCTACTATTACGATCAAGAACAAAAACCCTGAGAATCCTCCTCAGTGACCCAAGATTGTCCTAAGAGGTGTTGGATCTTCTTCCAAACCTACCTCTGAATGTCATGTTACAACTCGTCGAGGTAAAATTACTTTGCCAAGTGCTTCAACTAAAAACACCGCTTCTTCATCTACCAAACGTGAGTATGACCTTGTAGAACAGTTAGGGAAGACACCCGCCCTCATCTCCATCCTTGAGCTCTTACGCATATCCCCCGCTCATAAAGCTATTCTTGACAAAATCTTGAGAGACACCGTCGTTCCTACTGATCTAAACGTGGACCAGTTTCAAGCCATGGTGGGATACCTTTCCATCCACACTCCCTTACATTCACGGAAGCTGATGACGCCTCTATAAGTCAGCCACATAATGCACCATTACATATTGAAGCCTTTATACACAAACATCGAATAAAGCGAGTCCTGATAAATGGAGGAGCTGGTCTAAACATTTGTACATTGAGCACCATTAAACAATTGGGATATTCCGATAAAGCTGTGAATTCAAAAAATCAAATCACTATCAAGGCATATGATGATGAAGAACGCTCATCCAAGGGCACGGTCACCTTACCTCTAAGAATTGGGCCAGTTACAAAGGATGTGGTTTGCCAAGTCCTGGATTTAGATCTCACTTATAATATATTGCTAGGACATCCTTGGATTCATGAAATGAGGGCAGTCCCATCGACATATCACCAATGCATTAAGTTTCCTCACAATGGAGTCGAGGTAACAGTTAATGGTGATCCTAATCTGTTCATATATTGTAATAACTTGAGATCACATACTGAGATCATCATTCCCAGTAATTGTGAAGCTGTTCCTTCTTCGGCATACATTGACCCTAAGTCATTGAAACCTTTGACATCAAAATAGGGTGAACTTAAAGGCAAATTTCAGGACAAAGGCATGGGAGAATACACTTTAAATCAGACCATGTATTTACGACAAGTTATGAGCTCTCCAAAAGAATATGGAAGGCCACATCCTAACAAGCAAACATCCATCATGACGCTCAAATGGGACCCTACTACCTTTCAAAGATGGGGCGAACTAGAAGAGGAAGGTTTATATAAAATGCTCTACAAAGACATTGAAGATGACACACAAGATCAGATCAATATACCCTGTGAGAAATATGGCAAAGGCTTCAAGATTCTACAAAAATTCGGGTATGATGGAAAAAGCCCTCTTGGGTTACGAAAAGAAGGCGTTATGGAGCCCTTACAACCTAAATTGACTGTAAAAAGGGAGCGCTCGAAGGGACTTGGTTTTCTGACTTCCAAGATCCACACTAAAAGGACAGAAGAGGCATCACAAATCAAAATTGCCAAAATTCAACAAGAGGATCGCTATTCCACAGACTCCAACGAATGGGAATGGGGTTCAGACAAATCCTCCAGTGACTATGAGCTCACCAAGACATTCAAAGAGCCAGGTGAACCCACAGAAGAGGAGGAGTTTTATAACAAATTCAGAGTTGGTCAAGAAACAACCCATGAGGAGTCTACACAGTCCTTGTCTCAAGGTTCTAGGTTGAAATCACATAGGATGAGAACACCTGTTCCGGAATGCGCTACTAGTGATGATAATTTGGATTCGTTCGCGATCGAGACTGTTGAGGAGAGTGCCATCGATGACCTTGATAATTACCTTGACATACCCAAATATAACCACATCTTCACTCTTAGCCCCACTAACTTTGAAGACATTAACGGTCTTCCCCTTGTTCATCACCAACTCATTGACTGGGATAATGAAGGACCTGCACAGTTGGATACATTCCAAAATGATGAAGCTTTTATTGATTATCTAGGCATACGAGATGATCTTCCCCCTGGAGACCACAAAGCGGGATACACCATAGAACTTAATAGCGTGGCATATTTTGGTGAGGGTGTCGGACCTTCCAGTCGCAAAAATGTGAAAATAAGAACAAATCAAGGGTCTTATGGTGAAAACCACATTGTGGCACTATCTGACGCCAAAAAAGTAAAAAGAAAGGACGTATCTGAGGGTGAAAACCTCTCTGAGGCGCCCGAAGATGGAAGGCTCGACATTCTCCCAGCATCATATGAGGAAAAATCATCCATGTTGGTAGAGGAGACTAACAAAACAAACATTGGTACAGAAGAGGTTCCACACAACATATTCCTAGCTCAATCACTGACAGAGTCTGAAAGGTTGAAATTCATAAGTTTCTTCAAAAAGCGACAAACCAACTTCGCCTGGACATACGCTGATATGCCTGGATTGGATCTGGATTTGGTAATGCATCATCTGACAGTCAAACCGGGGGCAAAACCAATAAAACAGAAATTGAGAAAAATGCATCCACAAGTGGCATTACTAGTCAAAGCAGAGCTTGAGAAATTACTCGATGTCGGATTCATACGTCCAATTGATTATCCTGAATGGATCTCTAACTTGGTACCTGTCAGTAAACCAGATCGCAACATTAGAATTTGCACAGATTTCAGAGACATCAACAAAGCTTGTCCAAAGGATGACTTCCCATTACCAAACATTGACTTGATTGTTGATCTCACAGCAGGTCATGAAATGCTATCATTAATGGATGGATTCTCTGGCTATAATCAGATAAGAATTGCACCCGAGGATCAACATAAAACAGCATTTACTTGTCCGTGGGGAACTTTCTGCTGGAATGTCATGCCTTTCGGGTTAAAGAATGCAGGTGCTACATATCAAAGAGCTATGACTACTATCTTTCATGATCTCATGCATGTAACTATGGAAGATTATGTTGATGACCTCCTGGTCAAATCAATAGACAGAAATACACATTTGGACATACTTTCAATTGCCTTTGATCGGTTGGAAAAATACAAAGTAAGATTAAACCCTAAGAAATGTGTCTTTGGAGTAACCTCCGGGAAGCTCCTAGGATTCATTGTATCCAAAAGAGGAATTGAAGCGGATCCAGCAAAAGTCAAAGCTATCTTGGAAATGCAACCACCAAGAAATATCAGTCAACTTCGATCCTTACAAGGCAGACTCCAGTCCATACGAAGATTCATAGCACAACTGGCAGATAAGTGTAATCCTTTTCAGCACCTGCTACATAAAAACATCAAATTCAAATGGGATGACAACTGTCAACAGGCTTTCCAGACGCTCAAAGATTATCTCTTGAATCCGCCTGTTCTGATGCCACCAGTTCCAGATCAACCACTGTTATTATACATTTCAGCTACTCCAACAGCACTGGGGGCACTCTTAGCACAACAAATCGCTGAAGGCAAGGAAAAAGCAGTATACTATATCAGTCGCACATTGGTGGGATACAAGCTAGACTACACACCAATCGAGCGTGCATGTCTCGCCGTGGTCTTTGCTTCACAGAAATTACGACATTACATGCTCACTCATAAGACTAAGTTGGTTGCAAGGATAGATCCGCTGAAATACCTTCTCAATAAGGCAACGCTTACTGGGCGACTGGTCAAATGGGTAATGATACTGAGTGAATTCGACATCAAGTATGTGGACAGAAAAGCAATAAAAGGACAAGCCATCGCAGATCAATTAGCAGATGCTCCCATGATAGATGATGTTCCTCTAAGTTCAGAATTTCCAGATGAATCCATTTTAACAGTGTCACATGCAAAGCCATGGCAACTGTACTTCGATGGCTCATACACACAGCATGGGGCAGGAGCTGGCATCCTCTTTATAACTCCTCAAGGGGATTCTATACCAAAATCATACCGCTTATCATTTCCTTGCACTAACAATATAGCGGAATATGAGGCATTAACAACAGGATTACGAATTGTAGTTTAGTGGAAGATCCAGGAACTTTGTGTTTTTGGGGATTCCCAACTTATCATCCATCAAGCAACTGATGATTACCAAACAAAAGATGAAAAATTACTGCCTTACAAGCAAATGGTGGATGATTTGAAACAACACTTCACAAAGATAGATTTTGAGCAAATACCAAGAGAGCAGAATCGAGCCGCAGATGCCATGGCTACAATTGCTTCATTGATTGATTTACCTCCAAACGAGACCCGCTATGAGTTCTTGGTGGATAACCTTTTGGTCCCTTCATATGAGATAATCCCTACTGAGATGATATGTGTTGTCGGTCCCGAATCCCAGTTATATGGTTCCATTTTCACATACCTACGAGACAATACTTTACCTCCTGATCTATCAAATAACCAACGTCGCACTTTCATTCGCCAATCCTCTCGATATGTCATTTTAGCTAATATCCTATACCGGCGAGGTCTAGATGGCACTCTTTTTAGATGTTTAGAAAGCGATGAAGCTCAGATTGCGTTACGGGAAGTGCATGAAGGGATATGTGGTCCACATGCTAGTGGTCCTACCTTGGCCAAGAAACTTATCAAGACTAGATATTACTAGCCCAATATGGAGAAAGACTCATATCAGTTTGTCAAGAAATGTAAACAATGTCAAATTCATGGAGATCTCATACATGCGCCAGCACAAGAACTTCAACCACTTGCGTCTCCTTGGCCCTTTTGTCAGTGGGGACTCGATCTCATAGGCAAGATTCACCCTCCTTCTTCCAATGGTCATAAATTCATTATCACTGCCACAGAGTATTTTACAAAATGGATTGAAGCCGTGCCTCTCACACAAGTTACTGGAAAACAGATTGCTACATTCATCTTTAACCATATCATTTGCCGATATGGTATTCCTGTTTCCATTATCACTGATAACGGACGTCCCTTCAAAAATCAGGATGTTCGCGAACTCTGTGACCGCTTCCATATCTTTCATCGTTTCTCCACACCATATTACCCCCAAGGCAATGGCCAAGCTAAGGCGTCTAACAAAACAATCCTTAAAATCCTCAAAAAGACAGTCGATGATGTTGGCCGTAATTGGCATATCCAACTTAATCCCTCACTTTGGGCCTACCGCACAAGTGTCCGTACACCTACAGGAGCTACACCCTATTCACTAGTATATGGTTCTGAAGCCATCTTTCCTATTGAGGTCGAGTTACCCTCTTTACGGGTCTCTTTGCAAAACATCATCACTGATGAAGATTATAGAGTCTCTCGCTTACAAGAACTAGAACTACTGGATGAACGGAGACAAACTGCTTTTAATCGTCTCAAGACTTACCAACAACGAATGAGTCGTAGCTACAATCACAAGGTCAAGCCTCGCACATTTGAGGTAGGTGACTTGGTTCTCAGAGAAAACCCCAAGAATCAGCAAAACAGAGAGAAGAAGGGCAAGTTCGAACCAAACTGGCTTGGTCCTTACATCATCACAGCAGTATATGGCTCTGGGGCATATCAACTCTCAACTACAGAAGGTGAACCTTTGGAGGATCCTATCAATAGCATGCACCTTCGCAGGTTCTACACATAGCTCACCGGAATATCCTAATTCAAAAATACAAAAAAAATTATAAAACAAAAAAAATCGTTACTTGGTGAAAACCTGGCAAACCTTGTGACACAAAAAACATTGAAAAAACCGAAAAAAGTAAAAAGAAATAATTTCGTCCAACGGTGAAAACCACTTCGATGGCGCCCTGGGCAAGTACCATGGTGAAAACTGGGTCACCAGCGCCATGTGTAGAGACATTGCTTCTCCCTCCTTCAAGATTCTCTTTCATCATTTCACTTTGCACACACTCACAACCTATTCATCCATAATAAACTTACCCATTCCCATCATGGCTTGTTATTGATCTACCTAAGATTGGTTCGCCGTTCATAATAAACTATTCCTTTTCCTCCCTGTCCATCCATAATAAATCAAATCCTATCTATGGCTAAGGCAAATCCTACGTCTAGTAATGGGTGTGAAACTGAGAACATCACAGGTTTCGAGGAGTACAGTTTCTTCCAGCTTTCTTCAGTCTATTTGTGCACAATCCGCAATAAAGCAACATTTGCATCACAGATCCGCAATAAAGTTTCATCTTCTCTGCAATAAAGTACCAGTTTCATGGATTCAGTCAGTTTCAGATGAGACACAGCAGCAACAATGGGCTTCAACAAATCAAATCTTTCAACAGACTCAGACAACATTATGGTTCAGTGCTATCTATCCTTTCTATGAAAGTAAACATTGTGACCACAATCAAATACGACTTATACAAGTGACAAGAGACACTAAACTTGAGGACTACAGTGGATGTTGGTGTCAAGTATTGGTTTTCTTTTGATTTCATCTTTTTTTTGTGACATGTCTTTTAGCTTTTTCGGGATGTCTTTGACTAGAAAGGCGAGGATGGGGTATCGTCACCTATTTGTATTTTTTGTGTGTGGATTGTCTCTTAGTAATGCTATGACTTGTCCAAGGATATGAGGACACTGTGAGTCTAGTATGAATTGGGGCATTCCTTGTTTGTGACTGTCTTATCTCCATGCAAACAGGTACAATGACTTTCTGGGTCGAACATATGCCTCGATTGTCATAACCTACTTGCCATAATAAAGCTCAATGATGATAACGCACAAGAAGCTCTTTCACTTTCATATCTTCTATCTTTCATCCCCCTTTCTTGATTGACTTCCATTGTCCTTCTCGAGTCCACGTAGCCTTCTATCACATGACTGAGTATAATGACACGCCAAAAATATTTGCATTTCATGTAGCTGCACCTGCATTACCACATATAAGCATTTCATACATACATATAGATATCACAACTGCATCACATCCTGCACACAACACCTGTTAGCACAATTTACATTTGCATTATCATATTCATATGCATTACATACATTTACATTTGCATTGGCATAACATTTTAAAACATAAAAGAACAAAAATATTGCATCATATACATATTTGCATCCATATCATAAGCATCACATAAGAACATCTCATCACATAGGTACACATGCATATAGCTGCCGCAAAGATGAATCATCTCATATATATATATAAAGTGTCATGATACAATGATGTCAAAATCATATGGCTACAATCACCCGCAGGTGTCTACATCATTATACAAAATGGTACAAAACTAATACAGAGGAACTCACTGATCACTCCTGCCAACACTATTGGTAGTGCTAATCCTATCCATGTCATGGTATCCCATGCCACGTGTCCCACCCTCATCTCTAGTCTTGGATCCTAGAACACTCATCTAAGGGCATCCCTGTCTCCATCTCGATCGTACGGAATCAGCTCCCCATCAATCAGTATTCGCATAATCTTATATACATCCTCCAGGGTGACTGTCATCTCACCCATCGGCAAGTGGAATGTGCACGTCTCAGAGTGCCATCTCTCAGCCAGCGCAGTCAGCAAACCCATGTTTGCCCGAAACTCAGGCACATATAATACATGTCAAAAACCCATTTCCTCGATGGCAGCTCTATCCTGAAACGACAACTCAGGTCGCAACCTCTGCGTCGACGAGAATCTTTCCCGTGACTCTAACATCGGCAAGTACTCCTGCAGTCAAACAACTCAATCATGTCAGTTATAGTGGCATTCACTGTTTATCACAAAATGCTACTCGCTATCTAAATGCATATGGCTATCTACCCTAGTGACACTCACTGTTCATCACTAAGTGTTGCTATTTATCCTAGTGGTACTCCCTGTTCATCACAAAGTACTACGTGTGTGACACTCCCTGTTCATCACAAAGTGTTACTCACATTTGCACTCCCTGTTCATCACAAAGTGCTGCTCATATTTCAGTACTCCCTGTTCATCACAAAGTACTCTATCTTGGTACTCACTGTTCATCACAAAGTGCCTCGATCTATCTTAGTCTTCCTAGAGGACCTGCTTGAGTGTATCCTCTCAGTAGCTTATCCAATCGACAGCGTATGTTCATCACAGAACTATCGATTTGACCTAGAAAATGCAAATTCATACTTTTTAAACGCAAACGCGCTTACATGACACAAACGCTTTTAAAGACTGCACAGACGCGCCTGTCTGACACAGACGCGCCTGCCGGACACAGACGTGCCTATGCTCTGCATAGACGCGCCTATCTGACACAGACGTGCCTTCTTGGCACAAACGCGCCTGAACAGCACAGACGCGGCCGCATTTAACACAGACGCGGGTCCACACACAAACGCACCTGGCGCAAATACAGACGCGCCTGGCGGACACAGACGCGCCTGGCACCAACGCAGACGCGCCTAGACATTTTTTTTGACACTTTTTGGACCCTAGTCTAAGCGCATTTATTACCCTATTCGACATGCATTAATGACAAAATTGAATGCGTCAAAGTACGAGGAGGTTTGGTGGTACTTACCGGCTCTCCTGCCTCTGTTGGCCTCTAGAATCGACGAACGCGGTCGAATTTGTGAGTGAAAGCCATCGCTGCTGACAAAACCTGCTCTATTTTCGCTCTGCAATATGCTCTTGTGGATGCGTGGATGACAATGAGGATGTATTTTCCCCCGTGGTCTATCTTATAGCTTACCCTAGCTCGGGCCTTCATTTTCCGAGTCAATCTTCATTATCCCGTGACTTTGTCACTTTATCTGATCAGTCCATTCTAGCCTTTCTTTCTTATCGAGAGATTGTCTGCAATCTTTTCAAACATTTTCATCCAATCTCTCGAGGGGGCATATCATTCCCATTCTAGGGCAACTTTGTATCAGTTCATCTTATCTTCTTTGAAACAACGCGACATGCCGCATTGTCTCAAAGAGGGGCAAAATGTAGACACCCAAAATTGTCATGTCTAATTAAATAAATATTTTATTTATTTAATTATCTAAGCCTAATTCTTCTATTAATTAAATAAATCCTTATTTATTTAATTAATTCATTTATCCTCTTCTAGCCTTATTTCTCATTTAAATAAATAAATTTATTTATTTAAATTATCCTTTTCCTAAATTAAATAAATATTCTTATTTATTTAATTATCCTACTTCTTCTATTAATTAAATAAATCTTTATTTATTTAATTAATTCATTATCCTTTTCTACACATGACACATGTCATTCATCTCTTAATTCATACACTACCTACCCCTTTCATTATTTTATTATTTCTTTTACCTACCCTCTAATCATAGCCGACCTCCTTTTACACCTCTCAATCTTATCCCTCCATTTCATATTGTGTCTTCTATTTAAGGAGATGCCTTCTTCATTATCAAACCCTAATCGACAATTTGGAGGACTTGACTACACTACGATCCTACTTGCAACCACATTCCATTCTTTGTTGAGCTCTTGTGCACATAAAATCTAAGAGCAAATAAATCAAGCAAGATCAATGGAGATAGGAAGAATGGAGATCAAAACCCTATTGGACATGTGATGGTATAATCTTTGTGATTTCATTTGATTTGCATTGTCTTAGGTAATCTTCATATGTTATGGTGGATCTTTGTTGATTGTTAGGCTAGGGTTTTGTGGTTGAATTCATTTAGCCTTTCAATATTGTTATTATTGTTATCCATTTTCACCATATACATAAGATCTTTTGGTAAAAAGATGGCATGGCAGCGGTCTCGTAAAGAGAAATCTCTTAATAGAAGGTTGGAATATGATAGAAAATTGCTTAATCTAGATCCCAACAACCTTTCCATTCAAACTTCTATTGATGCTATTGGAACTCAATTGTGTAAACTTGATTCATATAGAGGGCACAAAGCAAAAATCAGGCCAAGATTGCACTGGATTAAGGAGGGAAATAAAGGAACCAAATATTTGTTTAACTATTTAATTTATAAACATAAAAAGGAGTATATCGGTGCTATAAAAGATGAGAATGGTAAGGTCTTCACTAATCATGAGGAGATTAAAAGCTTATTCTATAACTTTTATGCAAATATTTTTAAGGAAGATTCTCATTGGCTTGATGTCCAAGAACCCTTGGAAGATATTATCAAAGACATCATTCCAATGAAGAATGTCTATGAATATAGTAAATATCTTGATCGAGACATTTCCATAGAAGATTTGGAACAGACAGTTTTTTCAATGGCTTCTAATAAGAGTCCAAGAATTGATAGATTGTCTATTGATTTTTTTCAGACTATGTGGTAGTATATTAAGGATGATTTTTATCTTGTTTACCACGAAGCTTTAGGAAATGGTTCACTAGGCCCTGGAATCAACAAAGGCCTAATTAAACTTCTTCCAAAAGGAAAGAATGAGGATTCCCTCTCTAGGTGGCACCCCATCACTTTCTAAATTCCTTATAAAAACATTGCTAAAGCTATTTCTTTGAGAATCAAACCGATGGCAAAAGGAATAGTTCAACTTGAACAAACTAGGTTTTTGGGCGAACATTTCATTCTTGACAATTTGATTTTGTCATGGGAAACATCTCAACAAACAGGATATGATGCTTTGTTGGTGAAACTTGATTTTGACAAAGCTTATGACAGAATGAGATGGGGATTTATTATCAAAATGCTCCAATGGCTCAGGTTTGGTCCCAAACTATGTAGGCATGTTAAAATGTTGTTTCAAGATGAAAATTCTCATCTTGTCATTGTTGGAAATATGCCTCAAATTCTCCTGACCAGTGTTCGTTTCGATCGGTGCAACTTACCCCGATGGAACAGCTTGCGGGAAGGTATCAGGTTGTGCTTGCCCGATGGACTCTTCCTATCGAAGTAACCTTGGCCGATGAACTCGACTTCTCGGAGTGGTTATCATTTGCTACAGCGAAGTCCCGATGTGTTAGCTGTCCTCCGGTTGGAATGCTTCGCATATCAAAATAGTTGTTTATAAGTCATCTCGATGACCCGACGAAGTCGAATTCGGTCATTGGGTTAACATCGCCTATCGGGATTACTTGTTCGGAGCTATACCGATGACCCGATCAAGTAGCCTATTGATTATCAAGGATCCGGATTACTTGTTAGGAGCTATGCCGATACTTGATGAAGTCGCCTTCGGCGATCGGGTAGCATCGGCTATCGGGATTACTTGTTCGGCGCTATGCCGAAGTCTGATGGAGTCATCTACTGCTGATCGGGGATCGGAAAAACTCGGGAGCAGTCTCACCGATGGCCAGATAGAGTCATCAGAGATCAGAATGACTTGTGAAGCAATATGCCGATGGTCCGATGGGGTCGTTGTGGTATTATCGGGAGATCGGGGTGACCTGCGAAGTGTTATGTTGATGACCGATGGAACCTTCTTCCTGAGACCAGTTAACAGGTGAGCAAGTCTGTGACGATCAGACGGTTGTCGCTATACCGCCATGGCAAGATGCACAAAGTCTATCTCCTGTGACTTGGCGACCATGGTGGGTCCCAGTAAGAGAGCGGCTGAGGCGAGTTAAAGGCTGAGCAGTTCCAGATGATCAGACGGTGATCAAGAATGATCTGACGGAGGTCACTATACCGCAATGGGAAATAGCTCACCGGTTTATTCTTGCGACTTCGCGACCAAGTGGTGGGGCCCGACAAGTGAGTAGCCCAGGTGCATTCTAGGCAAATAGTGAGGTCGTGCTAAGGTGTCAGGGAAGGGAACCTAGAACCAATCAGGGGGTGCCATGTGGCGGAGCGCAGAGAGAGATCGAAGTATCATCGAAAGATCGGAAGAACTGATTGTTCGCTACGCCGATGCCCAATGAGGTTGCCTTCGGTGATCGGGAGATCGAAGTAGTGCATTTGTGGTTTTTTCGATGGCCGATGGGCAGTATCCGACTGCAGATAGTCGCCCGGACCAAAGACCAAAAGACCAATAGGCAGACACTTGAAATGTTTCTATCGGTGTATTTGAATATGAACCGACCCGTCTTCCGGATGAATGTGGGATAATATGTTTTCCATGAATTCATGAATGGACAGGCTATTACTGGATGGTTATGCTCCAAGACCGATTCCTTTTGGCAAATGGCGGTTGCCAGAGATGTAACCAATGAGCAAATGGGTGTGCATAAATACTGTGGGGTAGCCGAAGAGAAAAAATGAAGTTGTAAAAGCTGAGCCAAGTAGAGGTGTCTGCATGTTGTGAGAACAGAGTCCATAAAAGAGGATCTGAGTACTTTATTGCAACCGTGTTGTTTACTAAATAAAGGGATCTCTTTTTGGTGGTGAGTTTTTTACCCGTAAGGGTTTTCCCACGTATATTTGATGTCTTTCTCTATTGTTATTCTATCTAGTTAATCTTAATCTTCTATCTATGTTTATTTTAATGTATTGCAAACTAAAATTAAAATACTTCCTTGCTTGCAAATCCCCTTAGAATTGACGTTAGGAGAGCGTTTTCTGTGCACTGCTTTCCTTACAAGTGGTATCATATCCATTTAGTTGTGTTATCCTTGTCGGGTAGGGCTGTTTGGTGTCAATTCTATTTTCAGTGGGAGTCCGGCAGAGTATTTTGTTTGCAGATTGAGATGGCGAACTCTTCTGGACGAATGGAGATTGAAAAGTTCAATGGCTCAAACTTTCAATTGTGAAAACTCAAGATGGAAGATTTGCTAGTTGATCGAGATCTATGGGTTGCTGTGTCTAGACAAAAACCTTCAGGCATGAAGCAAGAAGACTGGGATCTTCCAGATAGAAAATCCAGAGGATTGATAAGACTCTATTTGGCAAACTTTGTTCTGTTAAATGTTCATGAGGAAAAGACTGCACATTTTTTGTGGAAGAAACTTGGAGATATTTATCAGGGGAAATCTCTGGTAAACAAGTTGTTCCTGAGGAAGAAGTTGTATTCCTTGAAGATGGATGAGGGTACATATGTTGCAGATCATCTGAATGTTTTCAACATGATGGTTGCTCAGCTAACTTCCATGGGAGTCAATATTGATGACAAGGATCGATGTATGCTTCTGTTATGTTCTCTGCCTGACACATGGGATCATCTGGTAATGGCCATTGGGAGTACAACAACCACTTTCAAGATGGAAGAAGTGGTTGCTTCATTGCTATCAAAAGAAACACGAAGGAAATCTTCTGAGGTGGTCAAGGAGGCCCTTGTTGTTCGTGGAAAGACAGAGGACAAGAAGTCTAAATCCAAGTCAGAGGAAAGTTTTTCTCCTGGAAAGAAGTCCAAAGCAAAGTGTTGGAATTGTGGGCAGGTTGGTCACATTCTGAAGGATTGCAAAGTGAAGAAGAAGAAAGAAAACAAGAGTTCTTCAGATTCTGGGCCCTCACAGAATGAGGATGGAGATTCCTTCTGAGCTTCTTTGGCAAGCCAGACATCTGGTGGTGTATGATTCAATCACGATGCCATGTGAGAATAGGTACCATGGGTCTTTGGCAATGATGCAGATTCATAATGTAGTGGTGAATGTTCTTCACGTGACTGAAGATGTTGACATCTTGAGGATCCATAAAGGGGTCCTTGGTAGAGATGATGTTTATGTCATATTTTGACATGTTTTCCTTAGTTAAGATGTGTTATATTATGTCTGGGTACACTCTTGAGATGCATTTAGGGTAAGTGCACCAAGATGGTGAACAAAAAGGGGGGTATAAGCAGCCACTTTTTTTATGAAAACAGGTAAACCTGAACTTCAAAGAGATATTCGAAGGTCACGCACTCAAAAATAGGAGTTGAAAAAAGAATAAGAATTGTAGTACTCTGAATCTAGTTTCTAAACTACTAAAGTTTTTAAAAATTGGATAAGATTAAGAGGGTCAAACCTCTCTCGCACGAAAAACTGTTCCTGATTTTTTCTAAAAAATATAACATAGCTGTTTTCGTGCGTTGCACAAAATATATAATTAGATTTAGTATTTTACAAAACCCTTTGGTAGGATGTAGGTAATATTTAGATCTAGAAGTTGTGTATTTTTTTGTAATTTTTCGTTGAGTATTTTGTTTTTAATGATTTTTTGAAGTGACCGCATCCTGAAAATTTGGTACCTGTTCGTGCGTTGGGCATAACTTACATCAAAATAATCGAAAATGAAAACTTTTTTTTTTTAAATGTATAGAATCTAGTGTAGAAAAATAATATGTAATTTATTTTGAATTTGGTCTAGTATACCAAAAGTTATTTAAAAAATGGTAGATGTATGTCTGTGAGGACTGTCAAGGCATTGGTAAAGAAAATTAAAGTTTACTATGCTAATGTTGTCTAAAAATAGAAAAAGTTATATGGTCAGAAAGATGAGAAGACGTGTGAGATTATGGTGGTAATTTTAGAGATACCCACTTGATCATTTGTAAACCTGATGATGATGAAGTCGAGGAATCATGTTGGAAGATGAAAAAACGTGTAAAGGGACAGAAATGGAGGGAAAATGGGCTTACAAGTCTTAGGGTCATTTTCCAACCCTCTTACCAAGCCAAAACTCGCATGGGTTCTGATGTGCAAGATAACCCACTCGGGTTTTGAAAAACAAAAGTACCATTCATAGTTCTACATAACCCATACGGGTTATGTAGAACTAAAACCATCATTTTGAATTTCCCAAAACCTGTACGGGTTATGAAAGACATTATTTTGAGTTTCACAAAACCCCTACGGGTTATGAAAAACCATTATTTTGATTTTCACAAAACCAGTACGGGTTATGAAAAACATCATTTTGAGTTTCACAAAACCCGTATAGGTTATGAAGACATCAAAATGTATGCTTGTAAACTTAGCATATAATACACATATGTATAGACATACATATATAATATGTGTTTATGTATGTATATATGCATATCTATAGTTATATATACATATATTTATATAGATATATGTATATATGTTTGTATACATGGATGTCTCTCTTCTTTTCCTCTCTCTCGTCTTCCTTCCCCCATCTCCGTCTCTGTCTATTTTGAGCCCTAATTATCCTTCTTGAGTTCTATCTCATCTCTCTCCTCCTCACACTTCTCTCTCTGCCAAGTCTCTCACCCTCTTCTCCTTCTCCTTCTCTCTACCTCATGTCTCTCACCCTCCTCTCTCTCTCTCTCTCTCTCTCTCTCTCTCTCTCGTTATCCTATCCTATTATCACCCTCTCCCCCTTCTCTCTCTCTCTCTCTCTCTCTCTCTCTCTCTCTCTCTCTCCCTCTCTCTCTCTCTCTCTCTCTCTCTCTCCCAATCCCCTTGTTAGTGTTAATTATTCTTCAAAATAGGCCGACTTTATAATAATAAAGTTTCAAGACTTATATGGTCAAGTTGATGAGATTAGGGGATATCAAATTGATAGTGATCTCACCATGTTGGATCCCAAGAACTTTGATACTATACAAGATTATGTCACTAAGGCAAATGAGTTGAGGGCACAACTCAAAGATTGTGGCATTGATAAGAAGGATACTCAATTGATCTTCAATTTGATAGGCAAGCTTCCACAAGAATATGTAGCATTTGTTTCTAGTTTCCAAACCCATAGGATGACAATGGGTTCAAGCTACACAATGCCTACATTTGATGCTTTCAATGAAATGTTGATGATGGAACAAACTAAGTTGATAAGCATGGGCATTCTTAAGGCTTCTAAGTCTCAAGCATTAGTGGCAAATCAAGGGAACAAAAGAAATCAAGGAAAGGACAACTCAAACAAGAAGAAATGGCTATCAAAGCCTAAGGACAAAGCATCATCTTCTTCACAACAAGGAGATTCATCCTCTTCCAAGAGGGATAAATCACCAAAGAGGGAGAGACCTACTTGTGCCTATTTTAAAAAGTTTGGTCATGAGGAGCGTCATTGCCATTCTAAGAAGATTGATGAGCTCACACATATCATCAAAAAGCATAACATTGATTTGCCTAATCTCTACAAGAAGGATGATTCATTAACTTCCACTTCCTCACATTCAAAAGGAAAAGGACAAGCATTCATGGCTTCTACAAGTGGTAAGACTCACTCTTTTGGGACAAGAAAAGGAAAAGCTCTTTGTGCTACTATTAGTCATGATTCAGAGAGATGGCTTCTAGATTCAGGGGCTTCTCATCATATGGCATCTTCGCAGTCTATGTTCTCTACATTTGAGCCTTGCACCATGCCGCAGATTTTGATGGGCAATTATACATACATGGATATGATTGGGAAAGGATCTATTGACATTGGGGATAACTCCTTCAATGATTTGTTGTGTGTACCCCATTTGACAAACAATCTCCTTTCTATCTATCAAATCACACATGGCACAACTAAGAGAGTTGCGGAGTTCACACCTGAGTCAGTTTTCATTAGAGACTACTTTTCAGATTTTGTTGTTGATGATGATTTCACATTTGATGATTCTACACATGATGATCACACTTCTTGTGATGGTTCAGATTTTGAGGAGAACTTTGGGCACTTGAACATGGGGATTCTCACATGTGACCCCGTTCTTGAGCCTTGTATTTCATCTCCTCATATTGATATCACATCACCTATTGCACCTGATGATGCAGATAGTGCGTCAGTTTTGCCTTCATGTGATTCAGTGCAGCATGATATTCATTATCTTCCAGCTTCAGATTCATGGGATGATTACTTGACAGACATTGTAGGTTTGTTTGTGGAATCCTACATTGCAGATTTGGGAGACATCATTGATGACATTCATCTTCTCTTTGATGAAGGTGATCCTTCTTCGATTGTTGCGAGGGAACACTCTGACCCTCTTGTTCATTCTCTACATGATCATTCTTTCGAGGTTGACATGATTGTGGATACTTATGTACAATAGTTGGAGGAGGTCTCTTTATATTTTGAGGAGACATGTGAGTCTTTGGGACATGTTCTACATCCATCTCCACTATATCTTGGAGTGCCTTTTTCAACAGTGTGGCATAGTTTACCACCTTTGGAGGGGGTATCTTTCAAGATCGACATGAGGACACTTAAGCAGTTTTCAGAGACTCCTTTCATCATGAGTTTTCTTCATACATCTTCCCTTCATGATTGGGGAGACTTCATGGATACACCTTTGGTTTTGTTTCTTCCTAAGGGGAGGAATGTTGTTCGACGTTCGTGGAGCAGTTTCTTCATACATCGAGCTTCTATCATTGGTGCAGATTCCACATTTAGGGGGGGCTTCCTAGCTTCTCTTCTTCTCTCATATGGGGGGGACTTTTTCCTCACATGGGGTTTTGTTCCTCACATTCTTCTATGAGAGTTCTCTTGTATGTTTTCATCTCTCTTTTGGGGGAGGGTTTTTTCCCATTCGTTTTTTCTCTCTTTCCCCACTTTGTGAGAGATTTCATTGCATTGGTTTGCATGCATTTGCATTTGTACATGGGTACCTAACATGGCCTTGTAGCCGGGACCCATCTCGCATTGCTTAGTTGCATTATAGACTTAAGTGCATTCCCCTAAGTTGCACTTAAGGGGGGGTGTTGGTGTAAATAATTATTCATCTTGGATATTATTACACTTACTTAAGTTTACTTAGGAAATGCATTTCATAGTAGTTTGGGTATGAGACACTTGGGTGTTTGTGCCACATTAGGATAGTGTGTGTAGGATAATTTCCACCTTTAATGGTGTTGATCTTGTTGTTACACTCCACATTCAATGGGAGATCCACCTCATGTGTGTAATGCCCATACCCTAGTCGGACTTTTAAAACCCGTTTAACCTTGATTGACTTCCTATGTGGCATTCTTGAATGATAGATTAACCGATATGCAATGTGTAGTTTAGATAATATAAATAAATTGTGCATACTTATTATTGTGCTTTTGCATCGATTCTCGTGTAAATGTAATTGTTTCCTAACCCTTGAGATAAATCTTGAGCTAACGCCTTCATTGAATATGTATATGTATATGCATGCTTGTATGAATTCATGGGTGCAGGAGATTGCAGGTACAACACCGCTTAGGGCAAGGTTCACCTCCTTTGGAATTTGCAAGGTTGAGTATGCTCCTTCATCTTTTTGGAATTCGGATTTAGTGATCATATAACTCTCGTCTTGCCTTAGCCATGGTTAGGTGAGCATCGTGTGTGGATTCGTGGGGCTTACTTTTCATTGGGATGCGTGTCGAGAGAACTGGAGGACTTCCTCGATTTGCGTGCCTTGCGCGAGGTAAGTGAGGTTTGTTATCCTAGGTATTAAATTCAAAGTTAATGAGTAGGCGTACACAATAGTGATATAGGAATTTAAATAGGTAGCTTCTTTTATATGATTAATCATTAATTTAAGAGATTTCTTTAAATTATTATTGTGGCAAGCTTAAGGTATTTAACTGGGGTTAGTGTGCTCATTTACGCATTTGTAACATTTACGTAATTGTAGTTGAGAAATTAGAATAAATAAGACTCTTGCATTAGATTAGTCATTTATTTAAAAATGTCGCTTTATTATGTTATAGCGAGTTAATCTAATAGCTAATTTAAAATAATGAATTTAATGAGTTATGCGTTTTGGAAAGGAAAAATTCAAAGTCATTTGGGAGATGGGGATAAATTAATCATATTCGCATTTGGAAGAGAAAAAGGGTAAATTATTATTATTTAAAAGAAATTAGTTCCATTTTACTTGTGAAGTGGGTAAAGTATAAAAGTTTGATTTTCAGAAAATTTAATTAATCAAAATATAAAGTGTTGGCTAAAGTGATATGAAGAAATTTAAAAAAATTAGAGTTGAATAAGAAATGGAAGCTTTTAAATTTTAAAAGAAAAATGAATAAGGAGGGAATGAATGATTCCCATTTGGATTTTCATTTATTTTATTTTAGAAATAAATGCCTAATTTCGAAATTGAAAATTAGGGCAAAATTAGGGTTTCACTTTTTAACCTAGTTTTGAAAACATTTTGGGGGTTCTTGGGTTTTTGGTCTTTTTTTTTTGGGAAAAACATGGGTCTTGAAGAGAGATGGGGGAATTTGGATATGGATGGAGATTTAGAGCAGCTGATTTGGGAGCTCTTCTTCATCAAAAATCTCTTCCCGGAATGCGTTTGGAGGTAGGAATTTTAATCTACCCTTTTGTTTATTGTTATGCTCTCCATGAAATGCTGGAAAAATAGAAAGGAATGTTTTTTTTTTTGACCATGAAGGTTCTTGAAGATTAGTTTTAGTTTCTTTTAAAAATTTGGTTGTTCTTGAGACGAATTTCTGGTTCCTAAAGAAATTAGTGGCTTCAAACCAAATGTGGGGATATTTGTTCCATAATGAAGTTTTGGAGAAATCTGGAAATTGAATAGAGAAAACACAAAACAAATAAATAAAAAAAAAAAAACGAATGAGGCAACAATGGAGGGATTTCGTTTTGGTTAAGTTTTTATGCCCAAAAAAAAAGGGGGGGGGGGGAGGGGGGGTAGATTCGAACTGTGAATCGAATGAAGAAAAGAAAAGAAAAAAATTTTAAACACAAAAAAAAAACTTAATGCAAAAATTTCGGGGTTTCGGGGGGGGAGCCGAAGCTCGACCCGTCCCCTCCCCGCGCGCGCCGCTCGCAGTTACCTCGGCGCCCACACACAGTGGGGGCCGAAGGGGACTGCGTCTCCTTTGGAGGCCGCAGCCCCCTCTGGCACCACTGTGTGGGGGTGCCGTAGGGACTGCGTCCCCCATGGCGGACGCAGAGCCCCGGGCTGCGCCCGCCATGGTGGCCGCAGTTCCTAACGGCAGGGCTCGGCTAGGGTTTGGTTGTTACCAAATTTTAAGTTGGTTTTTTTTTTGGGGTTTGTTGTTGTTAATAATTTTTAATTAGTTGTTTTTGGTAAGTTAAAGAAAAATGGTGTTAGTTTGTTTTACTTTGTACAATCAAAAAAAAAATGGATGTTATTAATGTAAGTATATGTTGTAAGCAATATTTTATAAGAAAATTTGAGTTGAGGTGTTCATTTTAATAAGTAAGGATTTTCTATTCTAAATGTCCAAGAAAAAAAAAAAAGGGATAAATAGGTATGTTAAATTATATGTTAATATAGGTTATATCTATTAGTATATATACTTGATGACCTATATGGACTTTGCTTTTCTAAATATCATGTGGAAACGATTTTCATTATCTTTACAAATGATGGGATGTGCATTTAGGCTTTAATTCTTTTAAGTGGGGAAATGATGGGACTCTCGGAAGGGTGCTAATTGAGTAAATTGGATGGTGGTGTTAGTACTTAATTTGTTTTTATGTACGCAATAAAAGCTTATTTTAGCTCGGGAACGTTTTTCCCATTTCTTAATTTACTCTTAATTTATTTTGTTCCTATATAGTAATAAGGTAATCCTTGTGTAGTTAAAAAGGGGCTAGAGTATCTTTGTAAAACCATCTTATCATTAGTGGGGGTCTAAGGGTTAATTAATTTGGTTAGACGTTTATGTCAACTTGAGAAAGTGTTGAATTTGCTCGTTAACGCTTGTGCATGACTTATTATTTTGGAAAATTTGTTGGGTCCCCGTCATCTGATTGCTTTGGTCTGTCCAACGTCGGTCTAGTCCCATTTAAGGAACCACCTGCTAAGGAATCCTTGTCCTTTTTACTTGATGTATTTAGTAGGATCCGTTACAAAAGGGATCATTACGTAATTAACGTCCGAGGTGTCTATTGTATATTGTTTGTATTCGCCTAAGTGGAAAGATGTAAAAGACTTATAAATCTTGTATTCCTAACGATATAATACCAAAGGGGTCTTGCAGTTGAGCAGACCCGGAGATGTAGCCCATCAGGGGTGAACTCCGAGATCATATCTGTGTTATGTGATGTTTACAGCGTGCTTTGTTTTATGTTTTAAATTATCATGAATGGTGTATTCTTGCATAAGTGTATGGTGGAGATTTAATGAATTCAAATTTAAGTGCATAACATTATTCATATGGACATATGTAGTTATTTAAGTTCATAAAACGTTGCGAATTATGAATATGGCAAAGTATTTAAATATTGTAATTAAAGTTGTGGAAAAAGTAATTTGATAATGTTAATTTAAATTGTAATAGTGGAAAGAATCTTGCTAGAATACTTTATTGGATTAACTTGTTATTAAGTATATAAATGGAATGAATGTAAAAAGGAAACAAAGTTAAAATTTATGTCACAATTCTTAGATTGAAATCTAAAAGATGAACATCATATAAATATCTACTTTTTACCTTAGTAAATGAATCACGCCATGTTAATTATGTTTCATTACATTGGACGAATTTTGATAAGTTATTACACGTTTTAATCTTAACCATAATCCTTACCAGATTAATTGAATAATCGTGTGGACTCAATTAGGTCTTCATGTTGTATATTGGATGAATATACTTACTAATTTATGTTGTAATTATAATCAATAACCCTCACTAGGTTATTTCTATAACTGGATGAACTCAACTAGAAAACCCATATGTTAATCCTTATAAAAGGAATCCCTCATGTTTGCTAAAATTGAACTAGAATGGGAAATAATTGAATAGTTATTTATACGTTAAATCTTAGTAAAAGTATCTCTCTCCTATTAATTTCATCTAACAAAAAAAAAGGAGATATGCAATAAGATAATTGTATTTTATTCCTAATAGAAGAATGTCACTGTGATATTATTATTCAAATCTTGAAACGATGAATTTCACCTAGCTAACGATATTGTAATTTTAAGGGATTGCCCTCATGTGTCCTAATACATTTCACCTCAATGAATTTAGCCATCTATTAGCATTATTAAAATTTCAAATGAAATCCATGGCAACTCACGTTTTATCTTTCATATAAGAACTTCAACTCATCAGTTGGTTATGCATAAAAAAAAGAAAAAAATGAAGGGATCTCACTCTTTTAGCTGTAGTTAATCCTTAAGGAACGAACTTTTCTTATTAACCATACTTTTTAATATTTAAGAAAGATATCAAATGTGGGTGAATATTTTAAAATCAAATGTAGAAATCCTCGCTTTACTAATCGTAGTTTAACCTTAAATGAATGGATCTCAATAGGCATATTTTTAAACATTAAAGGATGAAATCAATTGTGTATGGATACCACAAACCCAAGGAATGAACTTCATTATATTAAACACATGAACCCTTTTGGGGGCCTCTTAATGTAATTATGAAATTAAGTGCATCGAACAAATAACCTATCAAAGGCCTCCAATCCACCCAAAGTAAATGAACGCTTCCTAAAGATATGAGGTGTTAAACCATTGAACACATATGTAATCAAGACCTATGCATTATCTCGCAATTATGATATCCAGTTTAATGGATCTAATGACGAAAGTTGAGTTAGGTGTAAGCTTATGTAATCACGTTGGGAAACTCCTTAGGATCGTTTTAGCCTTCCGCTGTGTTATCTAGTTAGAGATAACTTTGAGATAACTTCAATCTATCTTAATTTTGTAACTTTTCATTAACGCTCTTAATCATTATTTTAAAAAAAAAAAATTTACACTCTATTTGAGTGTTTTTAACTTAAACCCTTAGGGGTTTCCTGGCGGGGCATTACAATGTGGACTATTATAATGTTTCTCCTACCTACCCACACCTATTTCCTACCTACCCTTGTTTCTTATTGAGCCACATGTCATGTTTGTTTGCTCACATATCCATATAGCCTTGGCTATATAAGCAGGCTCATCTACATTGTATGTAATTTTGAACTATTGATCATTTTCTATTGATGAGAATACAGTTTATTCTTGTCCTATATTGTGCCTCTATTTTGTACATTTCATTGAGCTCTTGATCTTGGCAAAATCTCACACCCCTCTCTCTCCCTCCCCCTCTCCTTATCATATTCTCTCCCTCTCTTCTTATTCCTTATTCTCTATCTTACTCCCTCTCCCCCTACTCTCTCTAACAACCTTTCTCACCCCCTCTCCTTATCATATTCTCTCCCTCTCTTCCTATCCCCTTCTCTCTCTCTCAATCCTATTCTCACCCTCTCTCCCTTCTCTTTCTTTCCCTATCTCTCTCACTCTCTTCCTATCCCCTTCTCTCTCTATCTCTAACACTCTCTCCCTCCCCCTCTCCTTATCCTATTCTATCCCTCTCTTCCTACCCCCTTCTCTCTCTCTCTCTCTCTCTCTCTCTCTCTCTCTCTCTCTCTCTCCCTTCCCCTATCTCTCTCCCTCTCTTCCTATCCCCTTCTCTCTTTGTCCCTAACTCTCTCTCCCCCCTCTCCTTATCCTATTCTCTCTCTCTCTCTCTCTCTCTCTCTCTCTCTCTCTCTCTCTCTCTCTCTCTCTCTCTCTCTCTCTCAATACTATTCTCTCCCTTCTCTTTCTTTCCCTATCTCTCTCCCTCTCTTCCTATCCCCTTCTCTCTTTGTCTCTAACTCTCTCTCCCTCCCCCTCTCCTTATCCAATTCTATCCCTATCTTCCTATCGCCTACTCTCTCACTCTAACTCTCTCTCCCTCCCCCTCTCCCTATCCTCCTCTCTCTCTCTCTCTCTCTCTCTCTCTCTCTCTCTCTCTCTCTCTCTCTCTCTCTCTTCCCCAATCTCCCTCTCTTTATCCTATTCTTCCCATCTCTACCCTCCCTCTCCCTCTTTCCCAATTTCTCCTCTATCTCTCCCCCTCTCTCTCTCTCCCCCTCTCCTTATCCTATTCTCTCTCTCTCTCTCTCTCTCTCTCTCTCTCTCTCTCTCCTTTTTCCCAATCTCCCTCTCTCTCCCTCCCCCCTCTCCCTCTCTCCCACTCGTTTTCCCAATCACCCTCTCTTCCTATCCCCTACTCTCTCTCTCTCTCTCTCTCTCTCTCTCTCTCTCTCTCTCTCTCTCTCTCTCTCTCTCTCTCTCTCTCTCTCTCTCCCTCTCTCCCTCTCTTCCTATCCCATACTCTCTCTCTCTCTCTCTCTCTCTCTCTCTCTCTCTCTCTCTCTCTCTCTCTCCCTCCCCCCTCTCCCTCTCGTTTTCCCAATCACCCTCTCTCTCTCTCTCTCTCTCTCTCTCTCTCTCCTCTCTCTCTCTCTCTCTCATTTTCCCAATCTCCCTCCCTCTCTCCATCCCCTCTCTCTCCTTCTCCCTCTCCCCCTCTCCTTTTCCTAATCTCCCTCTCTCCCTCTCCCCCTCTCCTTTTCCCAATCTCCCTCTCTCTCCCTCTCCCCCCTCTCTTTTCCCCAATCTCCCTCTCCCTCTCCCTCTCTCCAAATTTCTCCTCTATCTCTCCCCTCTCTCTCCCTCCCCCTCTCCTTATCCTACTCTCTCTCTCTCTCCTTTTCCCAATATCCCTCCCTCTCTCCATCCCCTCTCTCTCCTCCCTCTCCCCCTCTCATTTTCCTAATCTCCCTCTCTCCCTCTCCCCTTCTCCTTTTCCCAATCTCCCTCTCTCTCCCTCTCCCCCTCTTCTTTCCCCAATCTCCCTCTCTCTCTCCCTCTCCCTCTCTCCCAATTTCTCCTCTATCTCTCCCCCTCTCTCTCCTTCCCCCTCTAACTCTCTCCCTCCCCCTATCCCTATCCTCTTCCCTCCCCCTCTCCCTATCCTCCTCTCTCTCTCTCTCTCTAACTCTCTCCCTACCCCTCTTCTTATACTATTTTATCCCTATCTTCCTCTCTCTCTCTCTCTCTCTCTCTCTCTCTCTCTCTCTCTCTCTCTCCATCCCCTCTCTCTCCTTCTCCCTCTCTGGTGTAGGAGCACCTAGTTGAGTCAAAACTCCATTTTTGGGTATTTTATGCTTCTATGTTTGTAAAGTCTTGTTTTAGGTTGTTTTTGTTGTTTTAGGTTGTTTTGAGTCATGTGAAGTGGTTTTGGTCTCATTTTGGGCTTAAGAGATCAAATCTTGTATTTCAGGCCTTGAGTTGACAATTTTTGGCAAAAATATGAAAAATTGCCAAAAAGGTCTCCTAATGGTTTCAAGAGCATTGAAACATGTTTGTTTAGTTTTTTTAAGCATGTCTAAGTTGTTTAGACAAGTTGATGAGGTTAGATTGTGAAAAATGCTTCTTGGAGCAAGAAAAGTTGTCATTTGGCTTAAGAAAGTTGTAAAAATTGTCATTTTCTTGCATAATGAGTTATTGAAGCCTCATGTCCGTACAAGGGCTTGAAAAATCAACTGGAGAAACTATATAATGCCTCCATTTTCCTTGGAAAGGGTTGGTTTTTGTTTTGAGCAAATACTTTTCAATACAAATCATGAACTTTTGGTTTTTTTTCACTATTTTTTGCTTCTTAGAGTAACAGTCCGTACTGTAGCACTTGGATCCGTACTGTACCTTTTGGAAGTGTTTATATTGGTCATTTAATGCCTTCCAAGTGATTGTTGTATTGTTTTGCTTTGGAAATTGGTTTGTGTAAATTTATTTCATAACTGGGAACCTGCTGTTCTGCCAAGGGTTTGCAGTTGTAAAATGTGTCAACTTGGTTGATCCAAGTCTGGGATCCTTCCAATGGATTCTTCCAAGTTGATATTTGTATATATAATGTACATACCTCTCTTTTTGTGCCAGTAAAATGGTTTGAAGATGTATTTGAGTGCGAACTAGGCAAGTTGGAGCAACTAGGCTAGTTCATGGTGCAAACTCAAGATTGTCATCCAAAAAGCAATTTAGAATGAACTAATCAATGAGGCAGTAGCATGGAAGTGTGGTCTAGAGTTTTGATCACCACCTTGGCTTGTTAGATTAATCTTATTTTGTCAATCATTCCTATTTGTAAACAAACAGTATGCTCATTGTTTTGTGAATGGCAATTTGTAAAAATGCTCATTGGGATGCTTCTAAAAGCGTTATCCATGCCTTGTGTCTTGAAGGCAATGTAATAGGTGGAGTGTATATGTTTAAGACCTCATTGAGGTACCTTCCCATTCTCCAAACTCTTCGTTCTTGCAGGTTCCAAAGAGGAAATGTTGCTGATTGGTAAAAGACAGTAAAAAGAATAGTGGCAGAGGCAATTCACTGTTTTCCTTCTTGTGTGCCAAGTGTTTGGCAAAATGGAAAGTGGTAGTGACTTGGATAGGGTACTCCAGGGTGTGGTAGACCCTCTCAGACAGTTTTAGGCCTTGGTTCATGCAGGGGAATACAAATCAAACAATACAAGCCCAAACCCTCACTAAACCCTCCTTTTGGGCCTTAAAAGGTGGACAGTCATCAAACACACCCCATGGAACTCAAAACCTAAAAAATAATTAAGCTCATAGCTCCTAAAAAACATTAAAAACAAGTTTCATGGTGTAAATCCCCATCATTGGGTTAGGCAAGGAAAAAGGAGCCAATTAGGCCTCCACGGGCTAGTAGCCCTGCTGCATAACACACAAAATTGGCAGTTTTTGTATAATGCAAGAACCCGATGGGAAAATGAAACTTGGAGGCTTATAAACCATACTGAAAACATTCCAAGAAATCCACCAAGTGTAATTTGGGACTCCAAGATAGTGTGTAGTCTCATTTGGGGTAGTTGAGCTTTGTTAGTGAATTTAAGCAAGTTAAGGGTCATAGTCCTCAAACAAGGTTATGAGCATCCAAAGGTGTACAAGAACTTACTGCCCCTGCATTTCCATGTGGAAGACCCCTAGTACACATTGAAACTGAAGGTTGAAGGCCCCAAGAGTCAAGCATGAGCAAGTGTAGCTGGAAGGGTTAAGCATTTTGAGTAGTTTTGTGCATGGGAAAGAGTCATCACCAGTAAGGGAGTTTGCTAGGCAAGAAAACCATGGAGTATTTGGCATCATGACAATCAGGCAGATTGAGTAATCATGTTCAACAGAATCTCTAAGTCTTTGGAAATAAATTGATCCTTTTTGAACAAATTAACTTTGTGAGCACTTCCCTATCAAGCTCCCTATCATAGTGGTATCAGAGCCAACAAAAGATTCAGGGGAAAGACACATTAGGCAAAAATGGTGACCAATACAGAATTGGCTAAGAAGGTAGAGGACCAAGAAGAGGAAAATAGGGCACTCAGAGAAAGACTAGACCAACTAGAAATTAAACTAGCTGAAGTAGAGGTCAAAACTTAAGAAGTCCATGATAAAGTTGGAGATCAGGGTAAAATGATGGCAATAGAGGATGAAGTTCCCATGCTCGACCCTGTCATTGAGCAAGAACCATTCTTGAAAGCCTTGAAAGATATGAGTGGTAAGACCTTAGAAGGAGTGGCTCTTTTCAATGGGAAGATGGATCCAAATGCTCTAATAGAGTGGATTGAAGGGTTAGAAAACCATTTTGAGTGTGATGGAGTGACTGAAGCACAAAAGGTCAAGGTGGTGAAATCAAGGTTGAGAGGGGCAACCTTAACATGGTGGAAATTCATCCAAGAGGAAAGGGTGAAAGTAGGCAAGCAACCACTAGCCACCTGGAAGGCAATGGTAGCCAAAATCAAAGAGACCTACCTTCCTGAAGACTATGAGATACAACTTCACAAGAAAAGACAAAAATTGAGACAAAAAGACCTAGATGTCAGTAGCTACACTGAAGAGTTTCAGAAACTGTGCATGAGATCCAGAGTGGTGGAGGATGAGAGTATCAAAGTGGCAAGGTATTTGAATGGGTTAAGATGGAACATCCAGGAAGAGATGAGCTTTTTATGCCCACATACCATACACAAGTGCTATCAATTGGCACTTAAGGTGGAAGAGAAAGGTAGGAGAAAGCAAGAACAAAACAATAGAGGAAGAGGTAGGGGAAGAGATAGTAGAGGCCATAGAGGTATTTTGGGGGAAGAAACATAGATCAATGGTCCCAGGGAGAGTCTAAGCTTATTGAGAAAAGTGGGGATTCTCAGAGAAAACCCAACTATAGGGGTAGGTGATGGGATGGGGTTTGGGATAGACTAGCCTAGTCTATGCTCTTGGATCCTTTCCTTGGATCACCTGGTGTTCTCCTCACACCCTAGGGTCTCTAATACTTCCTTTGCTTGAGGAATCCCCTGACCTTTCCCAATCCACCCACCAATGAGTTGCTTTACTGCTCCTAAGGTCTCACCTACTCATGAGACTCAAAATCCCTTACTATGGCTAATAAGGGCTAATCTTGTTCCAGACCTTCCAAGGTCTTAGAAAGGTTGCTTGTGGTCTATTTCATGGTCAATCCACCCATTTATGAGGCCCCAAGAGGA
Organism: Cryptomeria japonica; assembly: GCF_030272615.1. Lineage (NCBI taxonomy): Eukaryota > Viridiplantae > Streptophyta > Pinopsida > Cupressales > Cupressaceae > Cryptomeria > Cryptomeria japonica. The sequence continues at coordinate 39,925,344 of NC_081407.1, forward strand.
TTCAAGATTCTAACCCCTTACCGATTTCACAAATTTGGGTTTTTGTCTTCAAAAAGGGCTATAAGGACTAGGACCAATTAGGCCTCCTAACCGGTCTTCTAGGGATTCCTCTCACAAACGATGCACAAACAGCCCTAACTCCCAAAATGGACTGCCATTCAATTGGCAAGGGCTCAAGGATTTTCTAGGTTTTGGGCCTCCAAGTGGCCGTACAGTGCCTAGGGCGAATTTTGGGGTTTTACAAGGGTTTTGTGAGGGTTTTGTAGTCTGCCAGGGTCACAGAGAAGGTTTTGAGTATTTGCCACCTTGTTTCAATTGGTGGAGGCTCCTCCTTCACACCAATTCTACTTCAAACAGTCCTCTGCACTTCCTCGAAAGGATTCCCTCTCCACTATTCAACCTTGCTCTCCCAGACCTCTGCAATCTGACCTCTCCTAACTGGGCACTGTCCAGTCTCGCCTAGGAGTAGGTCTTTTCTTGGCCTTCATGCATTTTGAAGGGCCTTTCTTTCTTCTAACTAATGTACAGGGTCTTCACATCCATTCCCCATGGTTTCATGGTGGTTCCACAACAGGGAATGGAGTTAAGACTTCATTTACACAATCCTGTCCAAAACTGGACAGTAAGAAGACAGTTTACAGACTATTTACACACACACTCAAACTGCAAATAAAAACCTAAACTAATTGCTTGAAATGAAATTATTTACACCATGAAAAACTTTCCACATAGATTCAGACGTTTCTCAATCCATTAACTTGCTTGCTTTCTTCATTCAAACTGACTGGTAACAATTTTATAGTCTTAGTCTGATCTTGTTGCTAGGGCCGTACAAAGTTTGACATCCAACCCATGAATTTAGGGTTTGCAAGTACTTATACTACCTTTGCCTCAGTCTATGTGCCCAAACTAGGGTTTTCCATGCTAGCCTAAAGAATTTGACATTATGGTGTAAAAGTTGCTTGACAACTTTTAAAAGTTGTCATGCAACTTTTGAGCAACTTTCCCAATGTCGCTTTTTATGACTCCTAGACCCACAATGGGTCAACCTAAGGATACCACCATGTTAGAAAGGACCCCTAAATACTTCAAGGAGACACATACCCTCCATTTTCAAGAAAATCATAATCTTGACTCATGACCCCTAAGATCTCCACTAGGACCCTAACTAGGACCTAGTCTAGCACACACATTTGCTCATAGCTCTTATTCATGTACAAGGCTTCATAAGAAGCATATCACCAACAACAAAAAGAAAGAGGAAGAGTCTGGAAGGATGCTCCTGCACCATACTCCCCCTTTGCACACAATTAAGAAAAAGAAGAAGAGATGAGAGCCGGGTCTATTCCAAGTGCCTTGAACCTGCTCTCCTCCACCCATGTAGCTTCAAATACTGGTTGATCTGCCCATTTCACTAAGTGCTCCATGTAGACTTGGTGTTTGGTTGACTTCTTCACTCTTGATTCCAAGATCTCCTCTACTTTAAGCATCTTCACCTGTGGTAAGACATTCACATCAAGGTCCTGCAGTACCTTGGCTTGGTTCTCAGTTTGCCCTTCTATCTCACCCTTATACATGATCAGGTCAGCTACATTAAAGACTAGTGATATAGCTAAATCTAAAGGCAGGTCAACTTTGCAGGCATTCTTACCATATTGCGACAGGATTCTACAAGGTCCTACCCTTCTCATCTACAGTTTGGTAGGCTTACCACCTTGGATCCTAGCTTTGCTCAGATGTACCATCACATAGTCACCCACCTTGAACTGAACTTCTCTCCTTTTCTCATCCACTTTGGCTTTCAGTTTTTGAGTGGATTTAAGGATGGCCTTCTTAACCTGCTCTTGAACTTCCTTGATAGTTTGAGTGAAGTCTTCTACTTGCCCACTCTTCATTTCCAAACTACCAAGGTCTCTGAACTCACATACTCCTCTTGGATGTCTGTCATAGACAACCTCAAAAGGACTTCTACCAGTGGTTCTATTCACACTGTCATTATATGCATACTCTGCTTGAGAAATGATTAGGTCCCATGTTTGGCCATACTCCTTAGTTAAACACCTCAACAAGTTACCTAACACCCTATTGATGACTTCAGTATGAACATCTGTTTGTGGATGGTAAGCTGAGCTAAATGACAGGTTAGTTCCTAGTCTCCTCCATAATGTTTGCCAAAAATGACCCATGAACTTGTTGTCCCTATCTAAAACAATGCTTAGAGGGAGTCCATGAATCCTAACAATCTCTTTGAAGAAGAGATGTGCAACATAGCTTGCATCATGTGTGGTCTTACATGGGATAAAATGACTCATTTTGGAAAATCTATCTACTACCACATAGATGTTGTCCATACCTATTTTTGTCTTGGGAAGTCCTACTACAAATTCCATGCTTATACATTCCCAAGGTCTGTTAGGGACCGGTAATGGTTGATATAAACCGGCATTGCTTGATCCACCTTTGGCTCTTTGGCATACACCACAATGTTCTACATATATTTTCACATCCCTTGGCAACCTTGGCCAATAGTAGTACCTCTGTACCAAATCTAGGGTCTTATCAATCCCAAAGTGTCCACTCAAAGTACCATTATGTTTCTCTTGGATGAGGTTCTCCCTCATAGATCCTCTAGGTACACACAACTGGTTACCCTTAAACAAGAGACCATTTTGGAGAGTGTAATCTGCATACTCACCATGGAAATGGTTCTCAAACTCTTTGCAAACATTGTAAGCTGTTGAAAAGTCTTCATCTCCTTCATAGAGGTCTTTGAAACCTTCTATGCCTATGCTTTGCAACTATAATTCTTGAACTGTCAAAAACTTTCTGCTCAATGCATCTGCCACCCTATTAAGCTGCCCCTTCTTATGTTTGATAGTGAAGGTGAAGGATTGGAGGTATTCCATCCATTTCAGATGCCTATTGCTTAGCTTCTCTTAAGTGTTTATGTAACTTAATGCCTGATTGTCTATGAACACTACAAATTCCTTTGGAAGTAGGTAATGCCTCCATTTCCTTATTGACTGCACTAATGCATACAACTCTAGGTCATAAGCTGAGTACTTCTTCTTTGCTTCATTAAGCTTCTCACTGAAAAATGCCACAGGTCTTCCCTCTTGACTCAACACACCACCTACTGCAATTCCACTTGCATCACACTCCAAAGTGAATAGCCTATCAAACGTAGGTAGGAGAAGGATAGGTTTTGTGGCTACTTCCTGTTTCAACAATTGAAATGATTTGTCTGCCTGCTTAGTCCATTTAAACTTAGTTTTCAGACCTCCCTTAATGGTGTCAAGGACTGGTGCACATATACCACTTAAATTCCTCACAAATTTCCTATAGAATTGAGCTAATCCATGGAAACTTCTAACTTTCGTCCCTGTTTTAGGTGCAAGCCAATTCAAAATTGCCTCTACTTTGCTTGGATCCATCTTCAAGGTTCCTTTGGACACCACAAATCCTAAGTAAACCAGCTCTTGTTTCAAGAAGTCACACTTCTCAAGGTTGATGGATAGTTTCTCCTCATGCAACCTTTCTAAAACTAACCTCAAATGCTCAAGGTGCTCTTCTTTGGTTCTGCTATAGATGAGGATGTCATCTAGGTACACTACCACAAATCTACCTGTGAAGTCTTTCAACACCTCATTCTTCAACCTCATGAAGGTGCTTGGAGCATTAGTAAGCCCAAATGGTGTCACAAGCCATTCATACAACCCATCTGTGGTTTTAAAAGCAGTCTTCCATTCATCACCCTCCTTAATTCTTATTTGGTGATAACCACTTTTAAGGTCTAGCTTGGTAAAATACATAGCCCCTCCTAAATAATCCATTAGATCCTCTATTCTAGGAATATGAAACCTATACCTTATGGTAATCCTATTGATTGCTCTTGAGTCAGTGCAAAGTCTCCACTTACCTCCTTTTTTTGATGCTAACACTACCGGGACTACACATGGGCTGATGCTCTTCTTAATCAGTCCTTGTTCCAATAACTCCTGCACTTGCCTTGCTACTTCCTTATTCTGATCAGGTGTGAGCTTATATGCAGCCTTATTAGGTAAGGATGCACCAGGAAAAAAGTCTATCTGATGGCTTATAGACCTTCTTGGTGGGAGTGTTGTAGGTGCTCCATCACTCACTATGTCCCTATACTCTTGCAACATTTGCTTTACCTCCTTGGGTACTTCTGCCTGCAACTTGTCTTCTTTCTCACTTGGCTTCACAAAGATGGCACACTTCACTATCTCCTCCTCATGTAACAAATTTAGGAACTCTTTACCAGTAGCCATTAAAACACTAGGTGTTTTTGAAGTGCCCTCTTCATCCTCTGTCAAGGACTAAATCTTGAAGGTCTTGTTGTCCTTCTTAAAGGATATGGAGTTCTCCTCTCTGTCATAGATCACCTTCCTATCAAACTGCCAGGGTCTTCCTAGCAATAAGTGACATCCATCCATAGGCAACACATCACAAAGGATCTTATCCTTATATCCTCCAATAGAAAACTCTACCCAAGTCTACTCATTGACTAGCACACTCTATCCTTTGTTCAACCAAGTCACTTTGTAAGGATTGGTGTGGGGTATTCTTGTGAGTTTCAACTTCCTAACTGCCTCTTCTAAGATGATGTTGTCAGTTGAGCCTGTATCAACTATCACCTTGTACACTTTACCAAGAACTTTGCATCTCACCCTAAACAATGCTCTCCTATGTTTGGGTTCCACCTTAACCGGCTGTCTGATTAGAATCCTATTGAACATCAGATTCTCACCAACTTCTGATTCAATCTGGTCCACATCTGGTATCTTGTTGCTTGAAGAGTCTTCTTGTGCATAAACAACCCTCTTTCCACTGTTTGATGAGGTAGGCTTGTCAGGGCATCTATATGCCGGGTGTCCCAATTGTCCACAATTGTAACACTTCATAGTTGCAAAATAGGAGTTACCTCTATCGGTACTTCTACCCCTATTTGGACCACCTTGTGCACCTCTTCCTCTAGAGTGTCCTCCTCTGAGATTGGTTTCACTACCATGCTCAGTCAACTTGGCTTCTCCTTGGTTCCTTGGCTCATTTGTCTTGCTTTGGTAACCACCTTGGTGATTCACTTGGTCTCTACCTCTACCTCTACCCCTGTTATGGGAGTCTCCTTTCCTTTTATTCCTCTCTTCTACCTTGACAACAAGCTGATGACATTTCTGAACAGTAGTAGGAGTCCATAGGCTTATCTCCTCCTGAATGTTCCACTTTAGGCCGCTTAGATACCTAGCCACCTTAATGGATTCATCTTCTTGAACCTTTCATCTAAGACAAAGTTTTTGGAACTCTTCGGTGTAGGAGGTTACATCAAGATCTTTCTGCTTCAATCCTTGTCTCTTCTTATGAAGTTGGACTTCATAATCCTCCAGTAAGTAGTTCTCCTTAATCTTACTCACCATAGCTTTCCAATTTGCAATTTTTAGCTTTCCCATGCTAACCCTTTCTTCTTGTAGGTACTTCCACCATGTCAAAGCTGCTCCCCTTAATCTTGATTTGGCAGCTTTAACCTTCTGAGCCTCTGTCACTCTTTCACACTCAAAGTGGTTTTCCATGCCCTCAATCCATTCCATAACAGTGTTTATGTCCATTCTTCCACTGAAATGTGGCAATCCTTCAAAAGCTTTGGTGTTCAAAGCCTTGATAGCCTTCACAAAAGGTTCTTCATTGTACAAGGGATTTGGTTTAGGAATTATATCATCTATGTCTATAGTTCTCTTGCTTTTACCCTTGGTGTCTTCATCCCAAGGTTCATGTGTTTTCTGATCCACCACTTCCTGCAGTTTATCCCTTATCTCACTCATTGCTGCTTCAAGGAGACTATTCTTCTCCTTCTGTTCTTCCACCTCTCTAGCCATCTCTGCATTAGTAACCATTTTTCTCTCCCCTGCTGATTCACCAGTATATAGAGACATACACAGTCCAACAAGTCTTTCACTTGCTCTGATACCAATTTCATGGGATGGGGTTAGGGATAGACTAGTCTAGTCTATGCTCTTGGATCCATTCCTTGGATCACCTGGTGTTCTCCTCACACCCTAGGGTCTCTAGGACTTCCTTTGCTTGAGGAATCCCCTGACCTTTCCCAATCCACCCACCAATGAGTTGCTTTGCTGCTCCTAAGGTCTCACCTACTCATGAGACTCAAAATCCCTTACTATGGCTAATAAGGGCTAATCTTATTCCAAACCTTCCAAGGTCTTAGCAAGGTTGCTTCTGGTCTATTTCATGGTCAATCCACCCATTTATGAGCCCCCAAGAGGATTCAAGATTCTAACCCCTTACCGATTTCACAAATTTGGGTTTTTGTCTTCAAAAAGGGCTACAAGGACTAGGACCATTTAGGCCTCCTAACCAGTCTTCTAGGGCTTCCTCTCACAAACGATGCACAAACAACCCTAACTCCCAAAATGGACTGCCATTCATTTGGCAAGGGCTCAAGGATTTTCTAGGTTTTGGGCCTCCAAGTGGCCATACAGTGCCTAGGGTGAATTTTGGGGTTTCACAAGGGTTTTGTGAGGGTTTTGTAGTCTACTAGGGTCACAGAGAAGGTTTTGAGTATTTTCCACCTTGTTTGGATTGGTGGAGGCTCCTCCTTCACACCAATGCTGCTTCAAACACTCCTCTGCACTTCCTCCAAAGGATTCCCTCTCCACTATTCAACCTTGCTCTCCCAGACCTCTGCAATCCGACCTCTCCTAATCGGGCACTGTCCAGTCTCGCCTAATAGTAGGTCTTTTATTGGCCTTCCTGCATTTTGAAGGGCCTTGCTTGCTTCTAACTAATGTACAGGGTCTTCACATCCATTCCCCATGGTTTCATGGTGGTTCCACAATAGGGAATGGAGTTAAGACTTCATTTACACAATCCTGTCCAAAACTGGATAGTAAGAAGACAGTTTACAGACTATTTACACACACACTCAAACTGCAAATAAAAACCTAAACTAATTACTTGAAATGAAAGTATTTACACCAGGAAAAACTTTCCACACAGATTCAGATGTTTCTCAATCCATTAGCTTTCTTGCTTTCTTCATTCAAACTGACTGGTAACAATTTTACAGTCTTAGTCTGATCTCTTTGCTAGGGCCGTACAAAGTCTGACATCCAACCCATGAATTTAGGGTTTGCAAGTACTTATACTACCTTTGCCTCATTTTGCATGCACAAACTAGGGTTTTCCATGCTAGCCTAAAGAATTTGACATTATGGTGGAAAAGTTGCTTGACAACTTTTAAAAGTTGTCATGCAACTTTTGTAACTTTTGAGCAACTTTCCCAATGTTGCTTTTTATGATTCCTAGACCCACAATGGATCAATCTAAGGATACCACCATGTTAGAAAGGACCCCTAAACACTTCAAGGACACACATACCCTCCATTTTCAAGAAAATCATAATCTTGACTCATGACCCTAAGATCTCCACTAGGACCCTAACTAGGACCTGGTCTAGCACACACATGAGCTCATAGCTCTTATTCATGTACAAGGCTTCATAAGAAGCATATCATCAACAAGAAAAAGAAAGAGGAAGAGTCTGGAAGGGTGCTCCTACACCAATAGGGGATCAAGCAACCTAAGTAGGGGTAGATCTAATGGACCAGGGAGAGGGTCCTACTTCTCAACCATGAAATGCTACAACTGCCAAAAGTTAGGCCACCTTGCCTATAGATGCCCAAAGAAGCCTAGTTCATCCTATGGAGGTGAAAAGAGAGTAAACTATGTTCAAGAAGATGGAGCTAATACCAGAACTTCAACTATGAACTACCTAGCTTCAGAAGACGGTGAGAGTTTGATGATCAAGAGAGTGTTAATGAAGAAGCCACATAGTGCAGAGGCCTCACAGAGAAGAGCATTGTTTAGGATTAAGTGTAAAATCATGGGAAAGGTGTGTAAGGTGATCATAGATTTAGGATCCATAGATAACATCATATCAGAAGAAGCAGCAAACAAATTGAAACTACCTAAGATACAACACAAGGAGCCATATAAAGTCACCTGGTTGAATAAGGGACAACATGTGTTGGTAAATGAGCAAGCTTGGGTAGATTTCCACATTGGGGGATATTTAGATAGGATCCTATGTGACATCCTTCCTATGGATGCTTGCCACTTGTTGTTGGGTAGACCATGGCAGTTTGACCAAAAAGCACAGCATGATGGGAAAAGAAACTCTTATTCTTTTCAAAAAGATGGAGTAAGCTATCAGATTCAATCCCTCATTGAAGAAGGAGAGAGCAGCAATAAGGTGCCTAACATCTTGTTAGTAAATGAGAAAGAGTTCATAAAAATTCTAGAAGAAGGTGAAGGAGTAGGATTTGCACTCATAGTGAAGCCTAAAGAGGAAAAGGTAGAAAAGAAAGTTGAGATACCATATGAAGTGCAACAAATCCTTGATGACTTCAAACAAATAATCAGTGATGGTACACCTGCAGCCTTACCACCTCCTAGAGCCATTAGCCATCAAATTGACTTCATTTCTGGAGCCTCTTTGCCCAATAAGGCAGCCTACAAGATGACCCCTGACCAAAACAAAGAGGTAGCAAGACAAATACAAGAACTCTTAGACCAAGGGCTGATTAGGAAAAGCATTAGTCCTTGTGCAGTACCTACAGTGTTGGCACCTAAGAAAGGTGGAACATGGAGACTTTGTACAAATTCCAGAGCCATAAACAAAATCACCATCAGATACAGATTTCCCATACCCAGGATAGAGGATTTGATGGATTGTTTGGGGGGTGCACAATATTTCAGAAAGATTGATATGAAGAGTGGTTACCATCAGATAAGGATCAAAGAGGGGGATGAGTGGAAGACAACTTTCAAAACGAATGAGGGTCTCTATGAATGGCTAGTCATGCCTTTTAGACTCTCTAATGCTCCTAGCACATTCATGAGGCTCATGAATGAAGTTTTACAAGATTTCATTGGCAAATTTGTTGTAGTGTATTTAGATGATATTCTTATTTTCAACAAGACTCAGGAAGAGCACTTACAACATTTAGCTAATGTTTTGAAATAGTTATCTGATGCACAACTAACCATTAATCTTGAGAAATGTGATTTTATGAAGCAAGATTTGGTCTATCTTGGTTTTGTTGTATCATGAGGCAATATGAAAATGGATCACTCAAAAGTTGCAGCAATAACCAGTTGGCCAACTCCTACGACAGCCAGTGATGTCAGAAGCTTCCATGGTTTGGCTCAGTTTTACAGGAAATTCATCAGGGGATTCAGTGAGATTTGTGCTCCAATGTTGGACACCATCAAAGGGGGTGTAAAGGTAAAGTTTCAATGGACAAATGTAGAAAATAAGGGGTTTGAATTACTGAAAACTAAAGTAGCTACTCAACCAATGCTCATTTTGCCTAGTTTTGATAAGCTTTTTACTATTGAATGTGATGCTAGCAATATTGTTGTAGGAGCTGTTTTGAGTCAAGAAAATAGACCAGTTGCATTCTTTAGTGAAAAGTTAAATGATGCAAAGAAAAATTACTCATCCTATGACTTAGAACTTTATGCATTAGTACAAGCACTTAGGAAATGGAGGCACTATCTTCTTCGTAAAGAGTTTGTTGTATACACAGATAATCAAGCACTCAGTTTCTTGAACTCACAGGATAAACTGAATCATAGGCATGTTAAATGGGTAGAATATTTACAAGCTTACACTTTTACTCTTAAGCATAAGAAGGGTCAGTTGAATAAAGTAGCAGATGCTTTGAGTAGAAGATTGTTAACTATTCATGAGATTCAAGTTCAGAGCATTGGTATTGATAGTTTGAGGGACATGTATCCTACTGATAATGATTTTGTTGAAGCTTATAAAGTTTGTAAATATTTTGAGAATAACTTCCATAGTGCATATGCTGATTTCACCTTGCAGGATGGTTTGTTATTCAGGGGTGGATAGTTGTGTGTTCCACAAGGTTCTATGAGAGAGAACCTCATTCAAGAGAAGCACAATGGGTGCTTAAGTGGACATTTCGGTCTCAATAAGACCTTAGAGCTGGTTCAAAGGTTCTATTATTGGCTTAAAATGCAACGAGACATCAGGAGGTATGTTGAGCAGTGCTTGGTATGCCAGAAAGCAAAAGGTAACTCCACTAATGCTGGTTTATATCAGCCTCTTCCCATTCCACATAGGCCTTGGGATTGCATTACCATGGATTTTGTAGTAGGATTACCTAGAACTCAGGCAGGATTTGATAGCATCTTTGTAGTAGTTGATAGATTTAGTAAGATGGCTCACTTCATTCCTTGCAAAACAACATATGATGCAAGTCATATTGCCTATTTGTTTTTCAAAGAAGTTGTTAGAATTCATGGTTTGCCTACTAGCATTGTTTCAGATAGGGATGTGAAGTTTCTTGGTCATTTCTGGAAAACATTGTGGAAGAGATTGGGTACTAATATCTCTTTTGGTTCATCTTATCATCCACAAACTGATGGCCAAACTGAAGTTGTGAATAGGTCTCTTGGAAACATGCTTAGGTGTTTGACAAAGGAATATGGACAGAGTTGGGATCAGCTCATTCATCAAGTAGATTATGCCTACAATGATAGTGTTAACCGGTCTACAAGTAAAAGTCCATTTGAATTTGTTTATGGTATGCATCCAAGGGGTATAATGGAGTTGAGGGATATCACTAACTTGCAACATAAGAGTGGGACAACAGATGACATGGCTCATTCCATGAAGGAGGTTCATGTGCAAGTGAGACAAGCTCTTCAAGACACCTCTCAAAAAGTCAAGGCAAGAGTGGATCCTACAAAGAGAGATGTTCAGTTGCCATAGGTGATTATGTAATGGTTCATTTGAATAAGGCAAGGCTACAAAAGGGAGTCCCAAGCAAGCTTCAGATGAGGAGGATAGGCCCTTGCAAGATCTTGGCTAAGTATGGGTCTAATGCTTATAAAGTTGATTTGCCTACTAATGTTTCTTTGTCCCCCATTTTTAATGTTGTGGATCTGATTGCTTTCAAAGGGCAGCCACCTGAGGAGGTTCAAAGAGTTTCAGATGTTTCCAACTCCCTTTTTGATCTATCTCTCCGTTCTCTTTCTTTCCCCCATGTTGAACAAGTTCTAGACTCCAGAGTTCTCAAAAAGACAAGGAATCACACCTACATGGAGCATCTCATCAAGTGGAAGGATCAACCTCTCTCAGAGACCACTTGGATACCTAAAGTTGACTTTCAGAAAGTTGGCATTCCTTCTTCTTTGCTGCACAAAGGAGTCACTTGACTTTTTTGGGGGGGGAGTATGGTGCAGGAGCACCTAGTTGAGTCAAAACTCCATTTTTGGGTATTTTATGATTCTATGTTTGTAAAGTCTTGTGTTAGGTTTTTTTTGTTGTTTTAGGTTGTTTTGAGTCATGTGAAGTGGTTTTGGTCTCATTTTGGGCTTCAGAGATCAAATCTTGCATTTCAGGCCTTGAGTTGACAATTTTTGGCAAAAATATGAAAAATTACCAAAAAGGTCTCCTAATGGTTTCAAGAGCATTGAAACATGTTTGTTTAGTGTTTTTAAGCATGTCTAAGTTGTTTAGACAATTTGATGAGGTTAGATTGTGAAAAATGCATCTTGGAGCAAGAAAAGTTGTCATTTGGCTTAAGAAAGTTGTAAAAATTGTCATTTTCTTGCATAATGAGTTATTGAAGTCTCATGTCCGTACAAGGGCTTGAAAAACCAACTGGAGAAACTATATAAGGCCTCCATTTTCCTTGGAAAGGGTTGGCTTTTGTTTTGAGAAAATACTTTTCAATACAAATCATGAACTTTTGGTTTATTTCACTATTTTTTGCTTCTTAGAGTAACAGTCCATACTGTAGCACTTGGATCCGTACTGTACCTTCTAGAAGTGTGTATATTGGTCATTTAATTCCTTCCAAGTGATTTTTGTACTATTTTGCTTTGGAAATTGGTTTGTGTAAATTTATTTCATAACTGGGAACCTGCTACCCTGCCAAGGGTTTGGAGTTGTAAAATGTGTCAACTTGGTTGATCCAGGTCTGGGATCCCTCCAATGGATTCTTCCAAGTTGATCTTTGTATATATAATGTACATACCTCTCTTTTGTGCCAGGAAAATGGTTTGAAGATGTATTTGAGTGCGAACTAGGCAAGTTGGAGCAACTACGCTAGTTCATGGTGCAAACTCAAGATTGTCATCCAAAAAGCAATTTGGAATGAACTAATCAGTGAGGCAGTAGCATGGAAGTGTGGTCCAGAGTGTTGATCACCACCTTGGCTTGTTAGATTAAGCTTATTTTGTCAATCATTCCTATTTTGTAAACAAACAGTATGCTCACTGTTTTGTGAATGGCAATTTGTAAAAATGCTCATTGGGATGATTCTAAAAGCATTATCCATGCCTTGTATCTTGAAGGCAATGTAATAGGTGGAGTGTATATGTTTAATACCTCATTGAGGTACCTTCCCATTCTCCAAACTCTTCATTCTTGCAGGTTCCAAAGAGGAAACGTTGTTGATTGGTAAAAGACAGTAAAAAGAATAGTGGCAGATGCAATTCACTGTTTTCCTTCTTGTGTGCCAAGTGTTTGGCAAAATGGCAAGTGGTAGTGACTTGCACAGGGTACTCCAAGGTGTGGCAGACCCTCTCAGATAGTTTTAGGCCTTGGTTCATGCAAGGGAATACAAATCAAACAATGCAAGCCCAAACTCTCACTAAACCCTCCTTTTGGGCCTTAAAAGGTGGACAGTCATCAAACACACGCCATGGAACTCAAAACCTGAAAAATCCTTAAGCTCATACTTCCTAAACAACATTCAAAACAAGTTTCATGGTGTAAATGCCCATCGTTGGGCTAGGCAAGGAAAAAGGAGCCAATTAGGCATCCACGGGCTAGTAGCCCTGCTGCATAACACACAAAATTGGCAGTTTTTGTAAAATGCAAGAACCCGATGGGAAAATGAAACTTGGAGGCTTATAAACCATACTAAAAAACATTCCAAGAAATCCACCAAGTGTAATTTGGGACTCCAAGACAATGTACAGTCTCATTTGGGGTAGTTGAGCTTTGTTAGTGAATTTAAGCAAGTTAAGGGTCATAGTCCTCAAACAAGGTTATGAGCATCCAAAGGTGTACAAGACCTTACTTCCCCTGCATTTCCATGTGGAAGAACCCTAGTACACATTAAAACTGAAGGTTGAAGGCCCCAAGAGTCAAGCATGAGCAAGTGTAGTTGGAAGGGTTAAGCATTTTAAGTAGTTTTGTGCATGGGAAAGAGTCATCACCAGTAAGGGAGTTTGCTAGGCAAGAAAACCATGGAGTATTTGGCATCATGACAATCAAGCAGATTGAGTAATCATGTTCAATAGAATCTATAAGTCTTTGGAAACAAATTGATCCTTTTTGAACAAATTAACCTTGTGAGCACTTCCCTATCAAGATCCCTATCACTCTCCCCCTCTCCTTTTCCTAATCTCCCTCTCTCTCCCTCCCTCTCCCCCTCTCCCCCTCTCCTTTTCCCAATCTCCCTCTCTCTCCCTCTCCCCCTCTCCTTTCCCCAATCTCCCTCTCCCTCTCCCTCTCTCCCAATTTCTCCTCTATCTCTCCCCCTCTCTCTCCCTCCCCCTCTCCTTATCCTACTCTCTCTCTCTCTCTCTCTCTCCTTTTCCCAATCTCCCTCCCTCTCTCCATCCCCTCTCTCTCCTCCCTCTCCCCCTCTCCTTTTCCTAATCTCCCTCTCTCCCCTCTCCCCTTCTCCTTTTCCCAATCTCCATCTCTCTCCCTCTCCCCTCTCCTTTCCCCAATATCTTTCTCCCTCTCCCTCTCCCTCTCCCTCTCTCCCAATTTCTCCTCTATCTCTCCCCCTCTCTCTCCTTCCCCCTCTAACTCTCTCTCCCTCCCCCTATCCCTATCCTCTTCCCTCTCTCTCTCTCTCTCTCTCTCTCTCTCTCTCTCTCTCTCTCTCTGTCTTCCTATCCCCTTCTCTCTCTCTCTAACTCTCTCCCTACCCCTCTTCTTATACTATTTTATCCCTATCTCCTACCCCTACTCTCTCTCTCTCTCTCTCTCTCTCTCTCTCTCTCTCTCTCTCTCTCTCTCTCTCTCTCTCCCTCTCTTTTCTCTCTTTTTCCCAATCTCCCTCTCTCCCTCTCCCCCTCTCCTTTCCCCAATCTCCCTCTCTTATCCTATTCTCCCCGTCTCCGCCCTCCCTCTCCCTCTTTCCCAATTTCTCCTCTAGCTCTCCCCCTCTCCTTATCCTATTCTCTCCCTCTTCCTATCTCCTATTCTCTCTCTCTCTCTCTCTCTCTCTCTCTCTCTCCTCTCCTCTCTCTCTCTCTCTCTCTCTCTCCCCCCTCTCTCTCCTTCTCCCTCTCCCCCCTCTCCTTTTCCTAATCTCCCTCTCTCTCCCTCCCTCTCTCCCTCTCCCCCTCTCCTTTTCCCAATCTCCCTCTCTCTCTCTCCCTCTCCCCCTCTTCTTTCCCCAATCTCCCTCTCCCTCTCCCTCTCTCCCAATTTCTCTTCTATCTCTCCCCCTCTCTCTCCCTCCCCATCTCCTTATCCTACTCTCTCTCTCTCTCTCTCTCTCTCTCTCTCTCTCTCTCTCTCCATCCCCTCTCTCTCCTCCCTCTCCCCCTCTCCTTTTCCTAATCTCCCTCTCTCCCTCTCCCCTTCTCCTTTTCCCAATCTCCTTTGTCTCCCTCTCCCCCTCTCCTTTCCCCCAATCTCCCTCTCCCTCTCCCTCTCTCCCAATTTCTCCTCTATCTCTCCCCCTCTCTCTCCCTCCCCCTCCCCCTCTCCTTCTCTCTCTCTCTCTCTCTCTACTTTCCCCAATCTCTCTCTCTTTATCCTATTCTCCGCCCTCCCTCTCCCTCTCTCCCCCTCTCCTCTCTCTCTCTCTCTCTCTCTCTCTCTCTTCCTATCCCCTTCTCTCTGTCTCTAACTCTCTCTCTCCATCCCCCTCTCCTTATCCTATTCTATCCCTCTCTTCCTACTCCCTACTCTCTCTCTATTCCTCTCCCTTTCTTAATTCTGTCATCATCCTCTCTCTCTCTCTCCTCTCTCTCTCTCTCTCTCTCTCTCTCCTCTCTCTCTCTCCCCCCCTCTCTTCCTATCCCCTTCTCTCTGTCTCTAACTCTCTCTCTCCATCCCCCTCTCCTTATCCTATTCTATCCCTCTCTTCCTACTCCCTACTCTCTCTCTCTCTCTCTCTCTCTCTCTCTCTCTCTCTCTCTCTCCTTTTCCCAATCTCC